>NC_064547.1:7246179-7326179 GCF_023856365.1 Brienomyrus brachyistius | reverse complement strand
TGTTATCTCACACCCCTGGGACCTGTGTTTGAGTCTCCCCCAGAATTCCATGTGTGTGGAGTTTGCATGTTCTCCCCATGTCATTTTGGGGTTTTCTCCAGGGACTCCGGTTTCCCCCCCACAGTCCAAAAAAACACGCTGACGTCAACAGGAGTTACAAAATTGCCCATGCCTGTAGGTGTGTGTGTGACTGTGCCCTGTGATGTGTTGGTCACCCATCCAGGGTTGTTCCCTGCCTTGTGCCCATAGCCACCACAATAATCTCCGGACCCTCCGCATCCCTGAATAGGATATATGGTTTCGGAAAATGGGGGGATGGAAATGGTGCACAAAAAAAAAAAATACACTATCTAATCAAGTAACAGATTCAAGTGATTGTTTCCTCATGTATAGATGGTTGCCTTTAATGACGAAATGATTTGCAATTAACGTCTGTGCTATGCTGACAACCCAACCTTGCTGCCTCAGTGCATCAGTAGATGCTAAAGAAACAATGTTGGGCTTTAACTTAATTTAAAGCGTCTTTGCAGCCCTCCCGCAGTTCAGAACGAAAGACAAGAACTTCACCCTTAAAGCCAATAGCTACTCAGTCAAAGTGTGGCATGACCTGGTTCGTCTGTGCACTGTAGGGTGCAATTACCTGTGAGAAACGCAAGCTCCCCAAAGTATGCTTTTTATCATCTGGGAGCTCGGCATCCAATCAGGAAATGAATTCCAATAAAATAGCTTTAGTAGGCCTTTTTTTGCAGTCAAAAGGGGATCGATAGCAATATGAAAACCTAGTCTCCGTTCTACATCAGGCGGTGAGGTGAAAGAGCTACATCATGAATACAAATGAAGCTTTCTGTTTCTGCAAAGAACAGAAAACTAACCTAAGAAAAATACTTCTAGAGATAAGAGCAATTTTTTGTTAAACAGTGACAGTCTGGCCGATATAACGAAGCAACTGGCCTGCCAAGTGCTATTGTTAAAGTTTGCGTCTTAACGCAGTTCATTCTCAATGCTTTCACCCAAAACCATGTTGCATCCAATAGAGGACAAAAGCTTCATAAAGTTTCTACATGCTTTGCAATGATTGAAAACAGTTCCTTTTTTTAACACGTTCAAAGGGAGCCCATTATTACAGGAAGTACGGACATCTCAGGAAAGTAGCTTTGGAAATCACGATGCAAAAGAAACGCCCCATGGTGAATGGACTGAAAACAAAATGCAGTTTCTCGTTATAAAACTGTTGGGACAGGGAATCCTCTAAATTAAATTTCCTGATGTCACTGAAAGGCTTCACAAAACCACATTGAACTCCCTGAGTCTAAAAATGTACTCCAAAGTTTGACTGGGACAATGGCAGAATCCATTTTTTCTCCAATTTTAACGCTTTTCTTGCCTGAATGACCCTGCTACACGTGCAGCTGTATGGATGTGTAAAAATCTGGATGAAAGAATCAGTCAAATAATGAAAACCACTGCAGTTGCATGCTTTTCTGACTGCAGACACAGAATATGCACCATAAAAACAAGTCTTCCATTTCATCTTCAATACACACACAGATGTAAATTTTGATTAAAATTCCAAGGGCCTAGTCTCCAGCCTCTGAAGGTCAACTGTGTTTGAGAATATTTCCCCTGCATCTAAAACGAAATTCTGGGAGCATCTCGAGAAACACAAAAGTTGAACAAAGCATAACGGGTTGCCATGCATTTTCTAAGGTTAAACCGCCAATTTTACTAATCCCCAGAAGCACGTGAAGCACAGAATATGTTCAATTAAGCTTTGTCATTAATGAAGCACGCTCAGGTCCCTGCAGTTACAGAGCTGATAGCAGTAAAACCGGGGGCCACACAACATATAGTCCAAAAATCTCCCATCCACCACAAGAAAATGAACATAATGTGCTATTCCTTTATAAAAGGGTACAAGGCTCTTTCTGCAAGGAGCAGCATCTCAATCCTCCTGAGGTTACCAGATGGGGAAAGTCGACCGTGCTGCGATTTTACAGATTAGCAGCATAGTCCAGCCAGCCCCTCCACCCCAGAGAAAATGGCACCACCCAAATTAGTTTTGGATCAGTCCTTCCTACTGCTGACACCATGTGTTATGGTTATGGGCCCCGCTATTTTACATCTGTTTGTGTTAAAGCTGCATAGTGGCGTCTCGGCCTATGGGGACCGGCCCCCGTGCAGGGCACGCGACGAGTGAGCTGTAACTGCGGCTACGCACATCTGGGATGTATATATTTAAAGAAATAATAAACTGTCAGGAAATACGAGGCGGCGAGGAGTCCGCTCGGGACATGGACGAGAGCGGGGGGTGATGGAGCGGACGGTGCATCAGAGCACCATGGTGACACTGCGGCACACGCTGCGAGGGCATCAGAGGGGCCCCATGGTGCATTCATCAGCTCCAGAGAACAGTGCCGACGTGACAGGTCATCTAGCAGGTTGGCGGGTCATCGTGCGGGTCACCCAGCTGGTACTGCTGCTCCTCTCCCAGCGTTTGATTCTTGAGGACAAGGCCAGAGGGCTCCATTCCTCAGTGAAGCTCCTGAGCTTTTTGTGTCTACATTCTGAATACTTCTGCTTACATGACGAACACCTCGTCCTCCGCAGATCACGAGTTCAACCGGTATAATTCCTCAAAATCCCACGTGGTGCTTAGGACCTTAAAATCGAGTCACATGTAAACACTGGAAATCATTTACAGACTATCGCAAGGAGCTATAGTGTGTGATTCAGTGGGTTACGACGCTGAGCCTATAACTGGATGGTCACTGGTTGAAATCCCAGGGTCTGCCATTAATCCCCAGTTGCTCCAGGGACTGTCTGACCCTGCTTTCAATTGTACATCGCTTTGGATGAAAGTGTGCGCTAAATAATTTTATTTATGGTCCCATTACATGCAGTTGATGAAAATACACATTCGTAGAAGATGAGTTCTGTTCTCTGAATTGTGATATCCCTGTCTGTATCCATGAATTTGTCCGGCATATAAATTAATAAGTATAAGCAAGGTGTACTTGACAGGAGCCCCTAAGGTACAAGACAATATCTGTATCGAGTACGCAGTGCAGCAAGGAGCCAACTTAGAACTCTACTTTCACACACAGGTGTCAGACTTATGAAGCACGGCGATAACACCAAGAGTTTGTGGGATGTTCTCTTTACTGGAAGTTAATTGATTCTCCTGGGGTTATCACCTGCCTAAAATGGAATTATTTTCACTTCACATTTCCTTACACGGGAAAGCGATGCTCCTGAGGCCACCCCCCTGCCTCAAGTTGGAATATTCCGGCATAACTTTTTGGTATCTGAGCATAAACAATGAGAATATAGGATGGAGAAACATGTCAGCGTGCTTGTATGACCACCGGAAATCCATAGGAGCTGCTGCTAAGGAACCCTGGGACTAAAACCTGCAACCTCGCTGGCAAGCAAGCAAAAGTGAGCTTATGAAGACCTATTTCTGTGTGTATATGCGGCAGACCCCATACCTGTGCTGGAGGAAGCCAATGAAAGGGGCGACGCCCGTCCCAGGCCCCACCATGATGAGGGACACGGACGGGTCAGCGGGCAGGCGGAAGGCAGAGCTGGGGCGGAGGCTCACACACACCTGGGAAGAACACAGGGCCGGAGTGGGCCAAACCAGCAACAGTCATCCCATTGCTCACAGAGAGCAGCAGGCTCTGTTCATGGCGTTTAAGTGATGGCAGCAGGCAGAGGACAGAGGACCTCGTTTTGAGCTCAGCTCACCTTCAGGGGGTCAGAAAGGTCAGGGTTCCCTGAAGGGGGTCCGGCCGCCCCATGTGGGCAGAGGATGGGTGAGACTTTGTCTGACAGCCACCCCGTGCACACTCCTCTCCTGCTGATGGGACGTCCAGGGCATGGCGGAAACTCCACCACGTTGAAGACAATATGCAGCTTCCCTGGGTGACGGAGGCTGGAGCTACGGAGGGAGACAGAGCCAAGATGAGTCCTCGGGCGAGGGGCTCGGCCCAGGGCCAGCAGCCCTTCTCTCTGGAGACCCCTGCTGGCCAAACCGTTCATTGTTTACCTCATGGCCATATACCTGCAGTAGCTCACAGACACTGCCAGGGATGTCTCACAAAAGTAAGCCGCTTAGTAGTGGGAGTCGTCTTTGGGAACCGCATGCGAGCGACTGACACGTTTTAAAGACGGCCAACACTTTAAAACGCCTCCTGTTTTGCAGATTCAAACTCACCGGGACAATGGGGGGAGACTCCACAAGTTACTACGCAGAGTTTGTCAGAAAGCAATCTGTTCATTCGAAACATGGAAATAATCTGCTTCTTGGAAGCCGTCCGCAAGAAAGTCTGAGAAATATGCTTTCAAGAAAACTAAAGCCCCCAAAAGGCCACTGCTTTAGAAAGTGATCTTAAAGTAATGCACAATTACAGACTTACCACGCTGCTGAGTATGATCTCGGCTGCAGTTTTGGCAAGTGCTCTAAAAAGGAAATTATTTCAGTTTACTCAGTGTCACGCAAGGAGGAGAGGCCTTTTAGAAAACCACAGCTGAAAACAGTTTAATACCATTGTAGGCACTAATTAAGAAAATTAATCAAGCAGACAAGGGTACAGAGCTTTGCTTGGCAATGCAGAGAAAAAGGAACGATTCGGACAATAACGAGGGGGCGACTGTGGCCCACACGCCTACACATCCAAAGCCTATCCATGCATGCCAACTCTCTCACCTCCCGGCCAAAAAAAGAACACCGAGGTACCATCTATTTCGAGGTGCACATTTTGAGCTTGGCATCATAGCTGCCCCTGTAGGTTCGGAAATGAAACTGGCACACTCCGACATATGGGAATAGGCCGGGTTTGCCCTTGCTGTTGTACACGCAAGGTCGTTCACACCTTAGACCTTAGCTTGCAGTTAGCTTCCCGTCACCAAAACAAACAAACAAAAACAAACAAACAAACAAAAACAAACAAGGCTGACACAAAGACAGACTGAAATCACTGCAAAGGGCGTCAAATCTGTCAATAGGCTCTTTCACACTCCTAAGAAAAGCAATTTTGTGCATGACTATTATAGCAGTGTGGCTTCAAATACAAAGGCAATATTTATTTTTCATGTTCTTGGATTCTATGGCCTTCTATCTGAAAATGCTTGAAAATGCAGTTTCTCCACACGGATACCACAGGAAGCAGCACACAAGCCAAGCACATCGAGTAGCCTAGTCAAACGACAGAGAAATGAAGCCCAGAAGTGGTCCGCTTAAGGTTACATCCTTCGGCAAAATGCTGAACATCATGGTCAGAGATGCATCACAGCATATGTTCAAACTGCACTTATTCATGAAAATGATGAATAACACATGCGTGTTAGAGGCAGGGAAATGGGGCAATGATCGTTATTTTAACAAAAACAAACGTAATAAACACTGACTATGTGGCACTTGTCTGGATGTAAATTTATTGTTCTGAATGTAGTACAGCTAGAACCTTAAAACTCTTATGAACGTCAGCTCTAACATTGTAACGATGCAAAAACAAACTCGTTTGTACCTGTGACTCGACACCATAGCTAAGAAACCACATTAAAGTGAAAGATATATGATTATTTTTCTTTTCCGACACGGACAAACTAGCGCAGAGGCAGCATTACATCCACTGAGAATTTCACCGACGACAGCGAAGTGAGTCATGGCCTGTTTGCCTGCTTATAAAAAGTCGCTAAAAAGGCAAACCTACAGGAAACTGATACCCAGAATTCTCCTCCTTCCCGCACTACCTGGTTTTATGACACGGGCACATTAAAAACGAGCTTGTTTAGCACAATGTTTAGACTGGTAAAGTTACACAGCGGCAATGTATATAACATGAGCAACAAGACTCACGACAGAAAATACATATTTAAAGCAAGTTTTATGTTGACTTGAACAATTTCTAAAAATTATTTTATAAGGAACAGTGCAAATGGTATTTTTTGCAAACAAGAATTAAGCTCATGAAAGCTCAGCTGATAAATGACACAATGATTAGTGAGCTAATGTTATGTAGATCGCGAATAGCAATGATTCTACTGCCCTCTACTGGCCATTTTGTGAAACATTTGATACCCATACTGTGAAACAATGCTTCAAAATGCAGCTGGATGTGCTCACTGACCTATAAGGAGGCTCAAGGGAGGCGAGCAGGAGGGGAAGGCGTACAGGAGGTCCAGCAGGCATAGGTCAGGGTCTCTCACGAGCCTGTTGTATTCGACCGAGCCCTGCTTGCTGCACAGCTCCTGCAGCCTGCGTCTCTCGGAGGGGTCTGCTGTGCAGTCCACCAGGGACCGGAGGAAAGCCTGGGGAGAAGCATCACACATGCTGCAGCAAGGTTCACATGCCAGGTGTACTGGCTTCACATTAGCAGAAGGGATTCCTGCTCAAAGAGCAGCCATGGGAAATGGCCAGACCTCCCAACAGGTTTGGGAAAAGCAGCACCTTTTTGGGGACACTTCTGATCTCCAGGCACCAGGTGAGGAGATACTGCAGGGAACAGCTCTCTGGGATGTGACTGGGAATCTGCGCGCCTGTCGGGACGACAACGAGCAACAGCGTTCCTTGAGCCTGCGCGGCCACCAACACGCTAACGAAGCTCACAAGCTAACGTCCGGCCCGGCCGCCCTCATCTCTCACCCTTTTTCTTGGTGTCGGCCTGCAGCCGCAGCTGGACGGCGTGGTTCTGCCAGCCGGCCAGACCCAGGCGACCCAGCAGGTCCTCCACTTCCGCCTGGCCGTTCGGACAGTGCACGTCGAATGAGTCCCCGGGCTGGTAGCGGATGTCGAGATCCTGAATGAGAACGAAGTAAACGATAATGAACACCACACGGCTGCCTCCAGGAGGACAGGCTGGGAACATTATTCGGCTTTACGGATTAACGAACTGGGGGAAATGGGCAGAGAAAACAAGATGGGCCTTTATCTAGATAGGAATTTGCCACAGGTGTATAAAGACGGTGATGTTGCCAAATTGTCCGCATGTTTGAATGTGTGTATACAGGTACACTATCTGGACAAAAGTATCGGGACACACTTCTTAATCACTGAATTCAGATGTTATATTCAGACCCATTGCCACAGGTGTATAACATCAAGCACCTAGCTATGCAGTCAGGCTTAAAAATTTGCGAAAGAATGGATTGTTCTGAAGAGCTCAGTGAATTCAAGTGTGATACTGTCATAGCGCTTTACAATAAGTCAATTCATGAAATTTCTTTCCTGCTAGATATTCCACGTTAACCGTTAGTTGTATTATTACAAACTGAAAGCATTTAGGAAACAGAAACAGAGCGTAGTGCATAAACGTCGCCAACCCTCTTGTCTCAATAACTGCAGAGTTCCAAACTTCCTCAGGCATTAACCCAGCACAAACTGTACACTGGGGGCTTCATGGAATGGACTTCCATGGCTAAGCAGCTGCATACAAGCCTCACGTCACCAAGCACAATGTCAAGAACGCCGCCACTGGACTCGGGAGCAGTGGAAACGTATGATGTGGAGTGACGAACTATACTTGTCTGGCATTCTTGACAGATGCAGGACTGATAAATTCCTGAGCCTGAACTTTTTTCCATGGCCGGGAAGTGAGCAGGGGTGGGGGTGCTATGTATGCAATGCACTTTTAACACATAACTTGTTGGCCCATGGGTCTAGATATATAGTGCAGAACCTTGATCATCACTATTGTCAGGCAGGGTCCAGGGGTATGCTCTCTTGTGAGAAAAGTTATTAAAAAAAGCCCCTTAAATGATAAATTCTGGTGAATTTTTTGGGAATAAATGGACAACATTCAGACATGAGGTGAACAAAGCCTATATTACAGTAGCATCTTTGTGCAGCACCAGAGCTCTTGAGACCCTGGGCTTGGTAGACCTGTTCAGCAATCCATCCCTGCTTTTAACTAGTCACTTAACTGCTCATCTATTGCTTGTATAGCATCCTGAGACTACAGATACTACAGCCATACCAAGAAAGGTCCACAGGTGGCAATTACAGTACTCCAAAGTAAACTAGGAACTGATTAGTAGCCATTTACTAAAGGACATGAACAAGGACACAGATTCATTTAACAAATATAATTGCAAAATATGCACCATTTATTTTAAATAGTTTTAAAACAGTTACAGTGCAGCAATGAACCATATATAATACTATAACACTATAGTTTATTCAAAACAATTTGCTTTTAAATAAACGATAGAATGTAAACACAAAATAGAAAACTAAAAAATATAGTTTCTCAGACAGACATTTTTTAAACTCTGCCGAGGTGCCTCGGGGTTATCCTCCACTAATTTCTTACATAAAGTGAGGAGTGGATGAGCGATAATAAACGACAGGTTTATTATCAATGAAGGAGCACAAGTGAATTTTTAAATTAGCCACGCGATCGGTCATTGAGGGTGGAGTATCTGCCGAGGCTGTTGCCCCCAGCAAGCGTGAGGTGTGTTGCATTGCTCGGACTGCTGCTTTATGACTATAGGGTCAAATTCACAGGTGTCAGACTCCAGTCCTGGGGGGCGCCGGAGCCCTGCACATTTTTTGGGTTTCCCCTCGTTTAGCATACCTGATTTAACTTCTTGTGCTAATTACCACACAGCTATTGAGCTGAATCATTTGTGGTGGAACAGGGAAATAACTAAGCTACACAGGGCTGCGCCCCCCCAGGACTGCAGTTCGACACCCCTGCTCTAATCACTTTCCATCATTTACATTTCTGCGTGTCTGCAGTTCCTTTTCTGAGCCGCTGACTGACGCCCAGAGAAGCCAGTAAATTCACCAAGCAGCAGCCCCATGCAAGCAGACCGACCGTGAACCGGCTTTGCCAGGCAGATCATTACGGGACCACGGAGCGAGCCAACTCACAGAAACATCCAGCTCCACCAACAGGGCCGTCCTCACAGCGTCCTCCCGGGTCACTTGAACGGCTGAGGTCACGGGTACCTCATAGACGCCTTCCTTCCGACACGGCCCGTTATTCTGGAAGGAGGCAAAGAGAAACTGATATGAGGACTGAATACAAAATACTTCAAATGACAGTGCTGCATATTAATTACCTCAATACCACATCTAGACCACTTCGTGATCATTACTCTAGGCTTTAAAATGAGATTTCTGAGAAGTGCTATTTAGGATACACAAAGTTTACCCCTGGCTTTAGCCACCACATGCCTTACAATGATATATTCATTGCTATTAGTCCATAACGATCTCTACACACACTTTAGCAAGATTCCCATGAGGTCTAGGAACCTTCAATCAGTTCTCTTTTTAAGGGCTAATACAAGACATTTCTATTTGCATGTAATTCGCAGATCTGGGAATTTATTGTTGATTAGATCAGTGTAACAAGTCACTCAATATACTAAGAAAAAAAAAGCCTTCTTACAAATGGTACTGGGTCTATTAGGTTGGCAGAGGAGGAAAAGTGGTGTATTGGAAAAAGAATAATAGCTACATTTCATTTAGCTCCTCAAACACAGTTACATATAAACAATGAGCTGTACTTACAAGCAATTGGAAAAAAAAAATTATAACCAGGGAGGGCAGCCAGTACTGAAAGCAGTGAAGTTTGCTTATGAATTGTAAATGAAAAGCTGTCGGTTCAGTTCTGAGAACGGTGACGACAACTGGGCAGAACAAGGCAGAGAATCAGCATCTGCACATACATCACCTACGCCTGCATCTCCGCACTGCATCAGGCCAACGGCCGATGAGTAATACAAAGCCGCCCCATACAAAATGTTTTCATCTGCTCACTGGAACTCACAGAGGGAATTAAACGCCCTCAGAACATGCACATCTCATCTGACTCCCCCTACCCAGTAATGCGATTCAGTGAACACAGCGCAAGAAAGCAACAGCACTGAGAGGAGTTCTAATGAATAGTTGGAAGCTTAAAAAAAGAAAAAGAAAGAAACTACACACTGGCAAAAACTAGTGATAAGCCAGGCAACCAAAGAACAGGAATCATTTTATTAACTACTATTAGTTGCAAAGCTTTGAAAAGGTTTATCTCTAGGCTTGTGGCCATCCACAGAAGGACAACAGGACAGAGTACCTCCACTGCAGAGCCATCTAGCAGCTGGACATCAATGAAAGAGGGAGGCAGAGTGGGCACGTTGAGGGCAGACTCAGACAATGGGGGCAAAGAGAGGGTCAGTATGGTATGTTCTGTTCCAGACTTCTCCTCTGCTGGTCCACGTTTTGAAAGCTCGTGGGCTGGACCATTAACATCCCTGAGGCTGAGGAGGTGGATGTTCAAACTCCCCCCTGAGTTATTGCCACTTGGTTCCTCCGGGGTTGCCAGATCGCTGTTTGGTACAGCCTCCAGGCAGCCAGCTGTTTCTTGTCCAGAAGTGGACATCTCTGATGAAGCTGTTCTTGTAGCTTCCCAAAGTCCTTTGATCCACGGATCCACCACTATTTCCAGTCTAAACACACAAAGGAAAAGTTGGTAACTCTTTACTTGAGGGGGGCACAAGTAGCGCAATTATTACTCAAGTACAAATCATTAACAAATATAGTAACTGCATGAAATACAAACAGTTATGACTGATTAATGATGAACAAACATGGTTCAGTACGTAGTTAACACTTAGCTTCTGATTAATTAATACATTAAGTAAGAGTGAACTACTTAGTACATTATATGTGCCCACTCAAGTAAAGTGTTACCGAAAAGTTTTCAAAAGTTTAATGAGACAGACTTCTTTAAATTTAAATGAAAGAATTATTGCACTACAGAATTACCAAGCAATGAGGAGTGAACAAACTCCACGTACACGGCCAGAGGCGCGTACCACCCTTTAACACCATAATAGATGCATATGTGAGCACACTAAAAATATTCAAATCATATAAAAATAAATGATTCATCTTACCCCACGCTATCATCCGCGAATCCTGTAGCATAGAAGCGTTTGGCTCCAAGTTCTGCCAGACGTCTGTCAATGGTTCTCCCACATTCGCAGAAATATGTATAGTTTGTGTCGCCCAATGCTTGAGTGGACAAAACATGGTTAACCTTCATTAAACATTTTTAAAGTACCATGAGGTCAACAACTACAGTCAACTTTAGCCTCTCATCAAATCAATTTCTAAAAAAGGCTCTTTCAGAATGATTTAAATAGACATCACTGAATATTTAGAGGAGCGCGTCATTCGAAGTCAATGTGTGGAAATGAAATTTGCTACCTAAGAGAGCATAGCGTAGATGTTTGAAGTGGTCACTGGCCAAGGTCTTGTCTTTTATTGCCTTCACAAACTTCAGGGCGGTATCTGGAGGTTCTCCATCGCCAGTGGTAGATACTACAAAAACAACGGGGGCAATTTCTTTTTCCAGGTCATACTGCAAGAAAAAAAAATACAAAAAGTTAAATAAAGAAGACTGCACAATAACGACTAACATCCTCCATACAAAATCAGTTTGGTGCTTTTACTTGGAAACATGATATCACTTGTCGAAACACTACTGTGCAACTCAATGCCTCCTAGAATAATAAAGGTCTCATTCCACAAACGTTGGAAAATGTAAATAAGTGTTTACTCAATATTAAAAGGAGTTCGATTACCCTTTCTTTTTGGCTAAGACAGTAGAGGTCCGCGATGAATCCGTGCTCCTCCGCCTGATCGCGTATCTCCTCGGTTATGGACTGCGCTTGGCCACGCTGGGATCCGTAGAGCAGTAGAAAGCGGGTCTTCACTTCGCAGGGCATGACAGACGCTCTGTGGGGTTGACATAAGGGCGTTTATTTCAGCCAGCAGCGTTTTTAAAGTGCACACAGAATAGGTCACCAAAGACGGAATCCCAAAACAATCGTTAACACGTGACAAGACGACCAGAGATAACTGGTTAGTCAGCCTCCGATTCCAAATTAGCTGTGCATATAGCCATAGTTATCACAAGTCTGCAGTGTAATTCCCTAACAAGTGACATTAAACCCGCTAACCCACACTTAGGTGTGATGACAAACCAGAACAGGCAAGTGACATCACGGACACGTGGCAAAAACTTAACTAGCATTCGTGCGTGACTACCGGCACCATAACAGAGCTCCTCACCTAGAATATATGACGACCGAACAGGCGGACACCAACCAACACCCATTTCGTCTCTTAACTTTGCGACGTGCTCCCCAAGCCGTTTTCCTTCGAGTCCTCTTAATACCGGAAATGACGCAAAGCCGGCGTCTGTCAGCGCTGAAGCTGCCCGATAGGACACGCTGTTCTTTCATGTTATTTTATCGCTCAAGCAGATTTCCGAAGAAGCAGTGTTGGGCTGTGTGATAAGAGTATGTCTTTAAGAAAAACACGACATTAATGTATGTTGCTATAGTCTAGATCTGATAGAGAAACACGGATCATATTCATATGTAGGCTGAGTTTTTGTGCGATAATTATTAACTTCATTAAAAGTGCCGTACCCATAAGATACTTTACCATAGGTTTGAATTTGGTTCCACTGCAATTATTTCCCAGCCAAGCATGTTTCCAAGCCACCTTACTACACTGGCTAACACTAGTTCGAATTTACTAGGGTGTTTTTCATGCAGATGTTTTAGCTTTATATACGGCTGAAGGTAATTGCAGATGTGTTTAGAATGTCTTTATTCACTGACGTTCACCAGACATTTGGACGTAGATGGTGAAAACAATGATGAATGACCTCGGTGAATATTTATTTAAGTAGTGTGAAGATAATACCCCACTACTATCACCTAGGATTTGGCTTAGAAGTCGGGGTGTCCCTACTAGCAACATGCAGTAACTGCAGTTGTAGCAGTGGCTTAGCCTCAACTCGACAAACAATCATGTAAGAGTGTAATACACTATCCATAAAAGGAAAACAGGAAGCAAATATTAGCCATTACAATACAGAATTATGCAATATATAACATTACACGAATACAAGTATTCAACTTGTAAAAAACAGTCATAAAATGTCATTTAAAAGTATAAAATCCATCCATCCATCCATTTGCCAAACCGCTTATCCTACTGGGTCGCAGGGGGTCCAGAGCCTATCCCGGAAGCAATGGGCATGAGGCAGGGAACAACCCAGGATGGGGGGCCAGCCCATCGCAGGGCACACTCACACACCATTCACTCACACATGCACACCTATGGGCAATTCAGTAACTCCAATTAGCCTCAGCATGTTTTTGGACTGTGGGGGGAAACCGGAGTACCCGGAGGAAACCCCACAACGACATGGGGAGAACATGCAAACTCCACACACATGTGACCCAGGCGGACACTTGAACCTGGGCCGCAGAGGTGTGAGGCAACAGTGCTAACCACTCACCACCATGCCGCCCCCAAGCATAAAATGTTTTAGATTATTAATATATATTATTTGATTAGTAATGCCTAAATGAAATCATTGATTATCGCAAAGAATTAAATGTATTGAAATACAGATTCAAATGGAATGCATGATTAATGGATATTGGTACGCGTATTGCAAGTCAATTTTTATTCAGTGACTGCCAAAAACAACTAAGCGATCCCAGCTCTGCATTGCCTTCAGATCAGCCGTCAGACATATTTCTTCAGCCAATTCAGCATGTCCATTCTGGCCTCCTGAATAAAGGGGCTGTCAGTAGGATTTATGTCCTCCCTTTTGCGGTGAACAAAGCCGTGGGTCTGTCCTGGAAAAATCTTCACTTGAAAGTCAACAGTACAATTTTCCTTTAACTTCTCCTCAAGGACGGTCACCTGAAAACACGGTTAAGCTACTTTAGGGCTCACAAATCAAACACTTTCTTGCCATTATGTACGAACATACCAAAACTGTATGTGGTGCATGGAATACAGGGTAATAATACAAGACATGCAGGAGGAACACCACAGAAAAAGACATGTAAAAAGAACTGCTAATGCAATTTACAGAACACACAGTGTGAGGTGCCTTAAGACAATAAATTAACATCAGAATATTATATGCAACAATGGCTGCAAAACCAAGTGAAACAAGTATGCTAATGTGCTCAATTCCACAGATGTGGAAGAGACTGATGACTCAGATAGTGCAGAAAATCTGAGTTTCCTTGTAAAACCAGGGGGTTGAAAAATAACCAAAAACCTTAGCTAATTACTAATCAGAATGATAATGGGCAAATGAGGGCTCACTAACCTGATCGAGAGGTATAACTGCATCGTTTTCACCGAAAATGAATAAAGTAGGACTCCGCAGCTTGTACCTGTCCTCATCGTCTCTGATGATTCCTACAGGAAGATAAAAATGAATGGATTATCGTGGCATCAAGTATAACCCTAACCCCAAGAACTATACAGTGTCTGTACCCGTCTCCACAGAAAACGCTGGCAACTTACAAAAGATGTTCAAAAGATGATCAATTCAAGTAGCAACTAAAGAGCAAGGTGGCCATTTGTAAACATCTACTGCAAAATGGACTTACCGTACACAGAAACCCCAGCTTTGATCTGTGGATAGCGGAGGACCAGGTGGTGTGTGGCGGTTCCCCCCCAGCAGAAACCCACCACAGCTATCCGTGTAACCCCACACTCCTTTGCCAGGTATTTCAACACCACGTCCACCTCTCTGAAATGACGACGAAGCAAAGCACATTGGTAACACTTTACTTCACGCAGCTCAAATATTTAGTAATAACTCTGTCACTATCAAAGTACAAATCATGAACAAATATAGTTGCTACTTGAGATAAAATATGTGCCACGATTCATTAATAATGAACAAACGTGAGATCAGTATTTCACTTGTTATTCATTACTTGTTCCTTCAGTAGTTCACAAGGGTTTACAGAATTAACAGATATAGTAAATATAGTAACTTTGGGGTAAAAGTTGCATCATGTTTCATTAATGATTAACTAATATATCAGTATTTCACTTGTGTTATTCATGACTTTTCATGACTTCAGTAGTTCGTTCAGTAGTTCACAAAAGTGTATATTATAACAGATATAGTAACTGCTTGAGATAAAACATGCATCACTATTCATTACTCGCTAATTAGCATGAGATCAGAATGCAACTAAGACATAGTCTGTGGTTAATTAATGCATAAATAATAATAAAATACTATATTATTTGTGCCTCATCAGGTAGTGTTACTAGCACATTGGTCATTCGTTATTTAAATGAAGGCCTATACAATACGCGTGGATCTTGCGGTTCTCTTCAGCAGGTAAAGCAGGCTTTCCAGATGTTCTACGCAAATAAGCATGCTCAAATGAATGTTTACTTATTTATGTCAGTGGCCTTGCGATCTTCCAACCATTTCTGGAAGGTTGAAAAGTCATGAGATGGACTCCAAGGTTCTTTTCCAGTAAAGAAATCTGGGCAAACAGCGCTAAAAAAAACCCAACAAAATATATTATTAAAGAAATAACGATCCATAATAGCAGACACGGGAAAATATGCTTTAAGTATACTTGTATCCTCTTGATAGAATTTTGCTTTGCCTTTGACTGAATATGATTGACTTCGGTTCAACATATATCTGAGTAAAAAAATATATGGTGTCAAACTGGGACTCTTTCATTTACATGTATCCATGGGAAGACAGTAAATCAGCCATGTATCTCGTGTTGGGAAGCCGCCACCCGTAAATGTCTTGAATGACGATGACAGCTTTGTCGGATTTCACGGCGGGTTGTGACACATATGCTTCAATGTGCTCGATCTGGACCTCAACCCCCGAAGCTCCATAGTCCATCCTGTCCCCGATGTCACAAGGACATGGCTTCGCTTCATTTGCCATCTAAAATATGACACGTCCAAAACACGTAAAGTCAGCACTGCACACTCGGCAAAATCACATTCCCAGAGCTGTCGATTGCATGCCGAAACCATTCCAGGGCAACATGCTAAATTGCGTCAAATCAAGCGCGTGTAACATAGTTGCATATCAATATGTGAAATTTAATGGATACATTCTTGCATAAAATGTTGTCACTAAATGATTTTGACCAACTACATTGCTAAACAGCACCGAATTATAATGCAGCTGTATTTGCACGACGTTTAAGCAAAATCTAACTTGTTAATGTAACATAGCGGGCTCAGCATTTAATATGTGCTGTTTCACCATTTTATAGGGTCGCAGCAAAAGAATCACGCGCCCCATCTACTCATTTAACTGGAGGACATAAAGAACATAGCACAATATACCTCAACTTCCCGATAGCAGATCCCGTATCTCCTATATCGTTAGCGATCTTCAGGTTGAAACCAGTCGTACCTGAAACGTCCGTATGGAATCAATTTACCAAATAGTTACCAATGCAAATTCATTTACAGCGTTTGCTTGCGTTCGGTTACGCTAAGATGGTTATGTAAAATGCATGCTTCTGATAAGTCAAATACGTGCATAAAAATGAATAAAGACGCACATAAACAAGCAGGAATCCCCTAGACTTTGGACTTCCGCCGCTTGAATCAAGGGTCGGTTTGTGCTTTAATTCGTCCCCCCCTTCCTTCTGTAGGCTGGCTGCTCCGCCCCTTCGACTTTTCCCAGGTTTTTGTGAGCCTGCCTGTCCTTCACTGTGTGAATAACATTGCGCAACCATTTAACTAAACCAAAATTATCAAAACATAAAACCATTTGAGGCGTTAGTGTTTTTTTTATACGGTTCATCCGGATCATTGTTCCACTTTGTCCTCAATGCTTAAAACGTGAAGCCCTCGGCAGGGGCTGGGTTCCGGTGAGCAAAAAAAATGGAGAAAAACATTCTAGACTAAATCACTGCTGGTATTCAAAGGTGCAACGTACTAACCAGTGTAAGTTAACTAGTACGTTTCGGATTTCCTTAAGACGAAAAGGCACCGCTGGGATTCGAACCCAGGATCTCCTGTTTACTAGACAGGCGCTTTAACCAACTAAGCCACGGCGCCACACAGTTGACAAAAAAGTTTGACTCCTGAAAAACTAATGTAACATTCCTGGCATTTAAAAAAATTATGTTTCTTGAAACGCTAATGGTTGCGTTAATTGTCAACAAATCGATTTTTCCACGTCGTCCCACTGCACGACTGCATTCGCAGTTTCTTGGATCTATACACCGCACATTTACAATTGAAGTGATTTTGCATAATGTGGTATCAAGTAATCTTTTTAAATATCCAGCATGGTTTATCCTGAGGAGGCTGTGACTAATTTGGAACTTTGCCGCAAGCGTAAGCCGAAAGATATTCTACTTTCTCAATGCTTTAATATGACACTGTCAATATAATAATATTCCTCGCTTTAATCACCATTCTAAACGCGAACATGACTGACATTCAGCACCTTTCAACATTTTTCAACGAGTAGTGCAAGTTCTGTTGGTACTAATATATACTGAATAACTTTGTATTATTATGTGAAAGAAAAAAAAACATAGGTCAGAACTAATCCTATGTAAGTTTTATTGGAGTCAAAATTGGCATTGTAGTATGCATGCACATATGAGTTTCATTGCACTGTGTTCATAAAATAATTAAATGCATTTTCAACAAAGTCTTTTACTACTCTGACAAACACAGTGTCATATCTGTCCCAACAACCCGATTGTCACACAGACATAATATTATATCCAGCCAACCATGTTCCAAATGTTCATACTGGTCAGGATTACTGAGCATGAGATTCTAACAAATGAAATCACTAAAAATAAAGTCAGAAATGTCAAGCATGGATCAGAACATTTTTATATGTAGTACTGTATACATATGTATATGTATTAACTCAGAATGGGGCACCAACATAACGCAGGGTACATATATACAGCCTTCACACGCACATTCACACCTACAGGCAATAGTGGCAATGGCAGCCTGCAGCTGTACCCCTGTATGTGCTGTGGCTGCCCCTGGATTTCATGCAGCGTCCTGGGTATTTGTCTAACTTCGTGGGGGTCTGGAGCTCTATTCTGCCACAGCATTTTTGCACATAATATCCCTCGCTGCTACCATACAGTAACTCAAATACTGCATTCAGACTGTTACCATTCATTAATTTGCACTGTATGTTGTCTTGTCAGATTGTATTGTTGCGCTTGTGTCCTGTCTGCACTTATGATGTTGCTCTGTTTTGTCCTGCTCTGTGTTTTTTGCTTTTTATTTTTATTTCTGTTGACGGTCCATCCATCCATTTTTTGAAACTGCTCGTCCTATTCAGGGTTACAGGGGGTCCAGAGCCTATCCCAGATGCTACGGGCGCAAGGTGAGGAGCAACCCAGGATAGACCCACCACAGGGCACACTCACGCACCATTGTACATAGTTGGATGCTGAATTGCTGAAACAGGTTGTCACCAAAAGGAATCGTTGGTCTGATTTAGTATTTTGTCATTTTCTGAAACTAGAATAAATTTTCAACTTATTTAGTAGTGTCTTTTCCTGTGATGACACTTTGGAGGATACCCCTATTCCCAGAGGTGGAGATTTCAGGTCCAGAGAGTACAAATCCAGACCATGATTTTGTTTCAACCAACCAGTTGAGTACTCTGTGACTGTGACTCTTTATACTCAACTGGTTGGTTGAAACAAAATCCTGGTTTGGATTTCTACTTTCTGGACCTGAAATCTCCACCTCTGCCTATTCCCCGGGCTGGTCTGTATCATGTCACGTCAGGGGTGAAAGCCAGTTCCACTCCGCTGCTGGTGTCCTCTCCAAACATTGCAACCACTCCACTACCGCTCTGTCCTTACAACATTTTTGCTGCCGTAAAATGAAAAGCAATGTCGTGAGACCCAAACATTGCCGTCTCCAGTCACGAAGTGTCGAAAAGATCGTTGCCGTGCGGATTTTCACCCCCGGTGTCCGCAAAGTATACGGTTACATTTAGTTTAATGTGCTGAACCAGCAGAGTTTGTCCCCGCTCCGGGGAATAGCCGCTACATGGGTCTCATCTGGGGGTGTCCGTTGTTTCCGATTGAGTTGTTTTGATCGCCGGGTTCCCAGACGGCGTGCCGATGTGTCGTCTGTCAGGCTAAAAGCGCCACCGATCTGCGCGTCACCCTACAAGATGGACACCGCCGAGGAAGGTATCGCTGACAGGACCCAATTTTACCTTAAACAGCGATGTCGTGTCTGAGGATTACCAGTGCTCTCGTTCACTCTCTTGTCATTTAGGTTTCAAAAGGCCGCAGATATGATATTATTAACTACACGAGATCAAATCGGACAGACAACTAGCCTTCCCAATTTGCTGTGACTCAGAGCCGCTTCCCCTACCAGACTGAGACAGATCATTATTTATAACCTTAACTATATGCTGTTGTGTCCAGCCGGCAGATACTTGCAGAGAGTGTCATTTGTATAGCAGACAGGGAGTTGATCAGCAATGTGTGACAGGTGGACCGAAATGTTGCAGCGGTCATCAGTGTAACTATGGAGAGTGAAATCGCCACCTGGACTCGTTTGTTTTTGCGTGTTTGTAAGATGCAGCTGGTTGTAGGCGTGTGGCAGGTCCTCGGTGCTTTCAACACCTGTGCTTCTGCACACTTCCAGTATCTTGCATAGCAGAGCCGTGTGATCGGAGAGACTTGGCGAGGACCGTGCAGCCATGGATATCTTCTGTATGCATTTATTTCTGCCCACGTTGGACGCAGGGTTGCCAACTCAAACACATCTGGCGTGGCACTCACGCTTTCAGTCTCTCACACTCACGCAAGAAATCTCATGGCAAATTTATACTATTCCATTATAGATCTAAAATTAACTACATATAAAGTTGGAGTTGTTTGTAAACCCTACAGACTATTTACAAAATAATAAAACATGCATATAAATGTCTGTGAGGCTTGTCTCGAACTGAAAATCCCACGCCAGCCAGCTGACTAAAGCTGCAAAGCTT
The DNA here is from genome assembly GCF_023856365.1 of Brienomyrus brachyistius. NCBI lineage: Eukaryota > Metazoa > Chordata > Actinopteri > Osteoglossiformes > Mormyridae > Brienomyrus > Brienomyrus brachyistius. Next base: position 7,306,344 of record NC_064547.1, on the reverse strand, counting down.
TGGACGGGAACCGGTTAAAGGGTTTCGCTTTGACGCGCGGCCCCTGTCATCCCAGCACGTGCTGTAAAGCCGGGAAATGTGGTGAATGAAAACGCAGATCCTCATTGGACTGGCTTGCAGGACGTTACGATGCATTCGTACGACGGTTGTACTAACCGTCTCCCCATAAATCCATTTTGCAAGTGGTTAATTCACATTCAGCAGAGATGTTGGATTATCACTCTGAGTGAGATGCTTTTGAGGAGCATCTGGGACCAGCTTTAAAGTGCGAATCTATTACCATTGCATTGAATGTAAACCTTTGTTTTTAGTACTTTTGAAATCAACAAAATCTGTTATAAATATCTTTCTTGCCATTCTAAGGTTATAAATGAACATGATCTGTTGATCTGAATATGATCTGTTGATTTTTGCATGTGGTATTTGGTATGTAGGTCCTTGCCTCCAAAGTCTAGGCTCATAATATATAGGTTCCTAAAGACTGTCAACCTTACTGAGTTTGTTGCCATTAAATGTTGTTTGATGTCTCATTGATTGAGAGGCTGAGTCTTCTGTCCTAATTGATTTGCTTTTGTTTTCCAGCTGATATATGCAGGGTGTGCCGGTCCGAAGGGACCCCCGACAAGCCCCTCTATCACCCCTGTGTCTGTACCGGCAGCATTAAGTTCATCCACCAAGAATGGTAGGAGCCTATGGGCGTTCACTCAGTACTCTCTTTATTAGGTACACTTAGCTCACACCGATTCACATAGGACCCACATTTGCCTACTGAACCCCAGTAAAGACACATGAGGTGTGCTTCAGAGAAGCCACTGCACACCACTGTTGTACTGAGCTGTTGTTTTTGTATTTTTGGCCTTTCCGCTAGCTTTAGCGAGTCTGGCCATTCTCCTCGGACCTCTCTCATCATCCACAGCAAAGCCCTGACTATATATTTTTTAATAACCTCTGTAAACTCCACACACTGTAGCGTCCAAATGAATCCCAGGAAGATGGCTGTTTCTGTGATGTTGGATCCATCACTTATGGCAGGACTCTTCGATCTGGCCCTCGATTCCAAATCCAGGCCGTGTTCTCAGTTCTCCCAGGTAGTTAGTTTAATAATCACTGATTCTGGTTGGCCACAGAGGCTTCACACCTGGCTCACAGCTAAAGGAAGGCTGGAAAACCAGCAGTGCTTGGGACTAGAGCACCGTGATTTGAATAGCGCTGACTTACGGCATAAACAATCACACCATGTTCAGAATTGTGTATGTCAAGCATCTTAGCTGTTCTGAGGCTTAGTCTAGTATAACTGAACATCTCAGCTCTGGTTGCCTTCTGAATGTATTCAGGTGCAGCCTCATAGTTCACTGTTTAGAGGAGCGATGTTAACTAGCAGGTGGATGTCCTAAACCAGCCACTGAGTGTATCCTTATTGTCAGTGTAATGTGAAATGTAATGTGCTTAAAAAGCAGATGTCTTGGTTCTCCTCACAGAGCTGCCTAGTGAACCTGAGTAAAATGGGTCAGCGGGGAGTTACCACACAGGCTGTTTACAGAAAGGGCCATTTCTGGGTCAGTGAATGGGTGGCAAACCAGGAGAGAGTCAAATGGTGTCCATTATGTATTATAGTGCGGCACCGGAAGACTAGGCATGCTTTCCAGGTCCTGCAGGTGCTGTGGGTTTGTGTCGTGTTGTAGCACTGAGGCTGATAATCTAATCTAGGCCTTTGAATAGGAAAAAAAAACAGTATAATGCTTTAAAAATGAAAATGAGGTTAATTCGTGTTCAAACAATAGCTTTAATCATTTGACTGGTGGGACTCTACAAAATCCTGCAGGATGCTGCCAGTTTTTTGACACTGTGATTCCTCTCATTTTTGTAACTTTTTTGAGGATCAATAAGCCAGCATCATATGTGTGATTAATCAGGTTAGGGGAAGATGCTGATGATTAACCAGAACGTTCTTTTCTTTACAGCTTGGTTCAATGGCTAAAGCACAGCAGGAAAGAGTACTGTGAATTATGCAAGCACAGATTCGCATTCACGCCAAGTAAGTAGCTAATTGCCTATTGCTGTGTGATATATGGATAGCGGTGCTTCCTAACCAGCTTGCGTTATGTATGTTGTTCATATTTGGCACCACATGCTAGCAAAAATTCAAATATGCAGCTGGTATTAAGGCGGTCATGGTGTTTTTAGGAGTCAACCAGCTCAGCAATCACGTGAACAGAAAACTGTTAAAAAAATTCACTTTAACAACGAGTTGTACAGATTTCTTATGAAAATATTTGCAGTAACAAAGCATGTGCACATTATTGCAGAAGTGCAATAGTTTCTGAATACAAATGTGATGTCTTAAAACAGTCTAAAAATTCCTGGAGCTCAGTGTCCCTGGTGTATTGAGAGTCTTTAGCAAAGCTGTGCAAACAGAAAGGTCTTTCAGAACGGTTACCTGCTTTACAGAGGTTGGGACATGATTGGTGACATTCCCACAATTTCAAAATACAGTTACAGATTAAATATAATATCTGGCCAAGCATGCGCACGCACATGCATCATTACATGCATGTATAATTTGATGATGATGAAGATGATGATAGTTTATTGCACGTAATAGGGCCTCTCATCTGTTTTCCCAGTTTATTCCCCCGACATGCCGTCTCGGCTTCCAGTTCAGGATATCCTGGCGGGACTGGTGACTAGTATCGGCACGGCCATACGCTATTGGTTCCACTACACGCTTGTGGCCTTTGCCTGGCTGGGGGTGGTCCCCCTGACAGCATGTGAGTTCACCCCCCTCTGGAAGTTTTGAAACAACCTTGCCTGTGCCTCCTGCCTGGGTCTGTGTTGGTTAGAAATGAAGCTTCATGAACCATTTGCTGTATTTTCTGACCCCACTAGATGGTGCTGTCTGTTCAAGAAAGCGCTCAAATCATGCTCCAAAGTCAACCAAGAGCACCGTCTAGTGGGTTTAAAAAATACACTAAATGGTTCATGAAGCCTCATTTGGCCATCACTAGTCCGTAGGAAGCATTTATACCTCTTAACTTAAACTGTATCGATTTGACTGAAGCTGAGCGGAATTGTACAGTATAACAAAAAATTTTGGTTCCGTTCTCAGTTTCAGGCTAATGCAAAATAGATGCGTTAAATATGATAAAATGCAGACCACAATATAAGTTTCAATGCTTATATCCTCTTCATGTACTGCCACATAAACGCCTGTTGGGTGAATAAGTTAAATCTAAAGCAGTAGCAGCTCAATGTGGTGCTCAATCTGATATCTGTCCTCTGATGTCTTCAAAACAGGTCGAATGTACAAGTGTCTGTTTACTGGCTCTGTGAGCTCCCTACTGACGCTGCCCATAGACATGCTATCCATGTAAGTGCCAGTTCTGCCTCGTCCGAGCAAAGCCCCTTCCAGGGGGTTCCAGAGCATTCCGGGGCGGGTCATCTGTTACTGCCACACATTTCATGATGCAGCCATCAAGTGCTGAGTTTTGGGGCTGGGTTCATTTTCAGATATACTGTTGGGTACTGAGAGTAGGTATTTCCCATGCAACTCAGCCTATATCAGGGACATATTTAGCAATTTGATAAATCCAACAGGAAAGGCCATAATGTTTGACCTGGTTGGCCCAGTCTCCACTGGAGCTCAGCTTTTCACCATGTTCACACATGTGGATGATCAGAATGTCAGATGGTAGAAAACTTAAGACTTTCAGACAGATTTTTTCCATCCGTTTCCTATACTACGTTTTAATATACCAGTCGAAAATGTGGAGAGATGACAAAACAGTATCCTTTTCTGCCTGTGATAAGTATGATAATTATAGAAGTAAAACTGGCCAATTCCCTCATTTTAGGGATTTTCAAAGCTGGTAGTTAGCTTCTGATCCAAAGCTGGAGCAAAGCAGCCTGCTTGATGAGCTGTTTGCTTAACGAGAGGTTTGGAATGCAGGGCGGCTGAGTAATGGTGTGTCTGTCCGCTGTACCGCAGGGAGAATTTGCTGGCAGACTGCTTGCAGGGCTGCTTCGTGGTGACGTGCACCTTGTGTGCCTTCATTGGCCTGGTGTGGCTGCGGGAACAGATCGTCCATGGCGGCGCCCCCCAGTGGCTGGAGCAGAACCTGGAGCAGCCCCCCAATGAAGCTGGCCAACCAAATGAGGTATCAGGGGCATTGAAACAAGATTCATACCCCTCTTATTCAGGACAAAATACTGTCAAATACGTGGATATAAAGATTCAGTGATGCTTTGACTTTATAGTAGTGATGGCCAAATGAATCTTCGTGAACCATTTGCTGTATTTTTTGTAGCCATTAGATGGTGCTCTTGGTTTACTTTGGGGCACGCTTTCCTGAACAGACAGCACCATCTATTGGAGTCAGAAAATGCAGCAAGTGCTTCTTGAAACGTCATTTGGCCATCACTGCTTTATAATATTGAGGGTAATTTCCTTGTTCAAGGTGCCAGGTGAGGAAAACGGTCCAGCGGAGAATCAGCCTGTGGTTCCTAATGGCCACGGAGAGGAGGAGGAGGCGGTTAACGACCCCGAGGCCCAGCTGGACGCCGAGGAAGACGAGGATGGTGACGACGAGGATGACGATGAGGAGGATGACGCTGCAGAAGACGGGGAGGAGGCCAACAACGGGGCCCAAGGTACGTTCAGCTTCGTCGGGACTCGTGCTATGGACGCTCGTCCAGAAGAGCCCCGCGGCTTGACTGTGCCGGTTGGTTCTCCACGTAGATGACATGAACTGGAATGCACTGGACTGGGACCGAGCTGCAGAGGAGCTGACTTGGGAGAGGGTAGGTTACAGTGTCGGCGGCTGTTGGTGGGTCAGCTATTCATTATAGCCACTTGATGACAGTTACTTTTGTTTGTTTCACAGATGCTTGGACTTGATGGCTCCTTGGTGTTCCTGGTATGTGTATTATTGTATTGTTTTGTTTTGTTTTGTTTTGTTTTGTTTTGTCTTGTTTTGTTTTGTTTTGTTTTGTTACACATGACAGAAGATGAGTGAACAGGGTTCCATATAATGCTACACTGAGTGAAATGTGGAAGTTGACCACATCTTTCGAAAACCACATTTCTGTTGAAATTTGTCTAAATATAATTTTTTTTTAGATTAATATATGAAATTATATATAGTGAGAATATGTGAATTATGAATATGTGCTTCTCTTCCAGGAACACGTCTTCTGGGTCATTTCACTGAACACCCTCTTCATCCTTGTTTTTGGTATTCAGTCTTTCATATTTTGTTTGACGTTACATTGTAGACAGTGATTCCAGTTACATTTTATTCTAAAGCATTTCCCTTGTGGGTTAGCTGATGAGAGTCCAGAAAGGCTTTGGTCAGCAGAATGTGCTAAACTCCCCGTACTGCAGTTATAAGGTGAAATACATCCGCATATATACAGTGAAATTAATGTCGCTGTGGTGATACCGGAGTCACTTTCACTGCTTCATTGTGATGTTACTAATGACAGGAAGGAGGCAGAGAAGTGACTGTGTTTCGGTCACGTCTGTTAATTATCCACAGTCTGTCCTGTGGCACGTGCAGCTACAACCACAAAAATATGAAGAAAGCAAAGACTTATTTGTAGACATGGGAGATGTTTTATAATAGAGGTGAATCAGGGCTGAGCTGAAGCTTGACTCACGATGGGAAGAAAAAGGCCCCCCCAACACTTTTTCTAGTTTTCTTAGATGATGTTACGATACAAATATCAACAGGTGAATTTGCTGTGTTTGAGTATCTCATGACCGGGAATGCAGTGTGTGAGCTTGGCTCATGCAGATCTTTCTCTTCCTTCAGCTTTCTGTCCGTATCACATCGGTCACTTCTCAGTCGTGGGACTTGGTTTTGAAGATTATGTAAGTCCGCTCTCTGCTCTTTTTAATACAGTATGACATGCATGAGTTTGAGAAGCTGATACATTTTAGAAACCCAATGATTTGGGACTGTTATTAAATTCCAGCTCATTTCTTCAAATCAACTCTTGCAATAAAATCCAAAGCTTAGAGGTTAAAACTTGCTGGCATGTGGGGTTTATGACATTTATATTTTTCTTTCTTCTAGATAGAAGCTTCTCACTTTGATGGCTTGATCACGACGATCGTGGGCTATGTCCTCCTGGCTGTAACCTTAATTGTGTGTCATGTATCCTTTTGTGTCTAGTCTTTCTCTCTTATGTTTTGTCTCTTAGTGGGATAATGGCCCAATTTAAATGGCAAGACAAGGTGTTAATGCCCTCTGTTAACCAGTAATTTCCACGTGCAAAGCGCGTTTGCTCTTTAACGGCCAGCATCTAGGGTCTGGCAGCCCTGGTGAGATTTCAGAGGTCACGACGCTTGTTAGGTGTTTGCTACATTGTTGTAAAGGTAATCAGTTTTATTTGTGTCACTATTTTTTTAAGTGCATCAAAAGCAAAAAAATATAACAAGAAAAAAAATGGGTGTCTTTTCAGGTGTCTTTGTTGGTAGTTGTGGAGATCGGCATCTTCCCCCTGATTTGTGGCTGGTGGCTGGATATCTGTTCCTTGGTATGTCTGCATCCAGATCTGATGAGTTGCCTGGTTTAAGAATAAATCCATGCAGAAGGAACATCCAGCCAGCGACCCCTTGAGGAACTGTAAAATGACTTCGGAAATGTCTCTCGCAGGAGATGTTTGACGCTTCTTTGAAAGACAGAGAGCTGAGCTTTGACTCGGCCCCCGGGACGACCATGTTCCTGCATTGGCTGGTGGGCATGGTTTACGTCTTCTACTTTGCATCTTTCATTCTTCTGCTGCGAGAGGTAGGAGGCTATATCCATGTTAGGAACCTTGGTCAGCAAATATGAGAGATCAAACACTCAGTATGTATCTGTTGCCACTGGACACTAACGGACGCCTCCTTACTTTCAGGTTCTGAGACCTGGTGTCCTGTGGTTTCTGAGAAACCTCAACGACCCCGACTTTAACCCTGTGCAGGAGATGATCCACCTGCCCATATACAGACACCTTAGACGGTTCATTTTATCAGTGGTACGAAGGCGCTTCCCCTTTTATACTCATAATCTGTCCTCACTCCTCTTCTGCTTCGCTTCTGTTTACAGACGAACCAAAAAGACACATTTCTCCTCACAGGTGGTGTTCGGTTCCATCGTCCTTCTCATGCTGTGGCTGCCCATACGAATAATCAAACTCGTTTTTCCGAACTTCCTTCCGTACAACGTAATGCTCTACAGGTGGGTAACTTTGTGTTAGTGTGATACACTGGCTGGCCACAAAAAGTCACCATTTGAATTAAAATCACTAAGTACTTAAGGGCCAATGACTGGATCATTATTACTGCTCAACAACGTGAGTCAGTACTTGAATCCACTCAATGGCCAGGTTATCAATTGATTTTTTCTTTCCTAATTGCATGGGCATATTCCAGGATGGTAATGCCAAGATTCATTGGGCTGGAATTGTCAAAGAGTGGTTCAGGGAGCATGAGGATTCATTTTCACACATGAATTGGCCACCACAGTCTCAACCTTAACCCCATTGAAAGTCTTTGAGATGTGCTGAAGAAGACTGTACAGAGTGGTTTGACTCACCTGTCATCAATACAAGATCTCAAGCAGAAATTAATGCAAATCTGGGTGCAAAACAAATGATCAGATGTTGCATAAGCACATGGAAACAATGTGCATGACTGTGCACCATAATCAAAGCTAAAGGTGGTCCAACTAAATATTAAAGTGTGCAACTATTTGGGGGGGCAGCAGTGTACATAAATGTACAGCAAAGTGGTTCAATTGGGTAGCCTGAAGCCTCCAGTCATATATGATTGTCACATTTGTGAGCCTATCAATAAGACTCTTTCGGGTGACGCGCTGGCCAATCCGGGGCCTGATATATCTCTGACTGACAGGCCTGTGCTCCCGCCTTCCCCACCCAGTGACGCCCCAGTAAGTGAGCTGTCACTGGAGCTGCTGCTGCTGCAGGTGGTGCTGCCGGCATTACTGGAGCAGGGCCACACCCGCCAGTGGCTAAAGGGCCTGGTGCGGGCCTGGACCGTCACCGCCGGTTACTTGCTGTGAGTAGTGACCTCCATGTTAGCCGCCCACATTCACTGCTGTTGTAACGACAGCTAACCTTTCAGCTAATGTTTAGGACAGATGCTTGCCATAGCTACAAAGCTTTGTTTGCCTATATTGATTGCAGTCTAAATGTATTATTTATCATCAGTTCGTGCAGAGAAATCATTTGAATATGGGTGACACAGTGGCTCAGTAGGTAGCTCTGTTACCTCACGCCTCTTCCTGTTTCCTCCCACTTAAAACACATGAAGTTAGCAGGGTGTGCATTTCTAAACTGCCTTTAGCGTGTGGGCACTGTGATGGACTGGCATCCTGTTTAGGGTGACCCTGATGCTTTTATGGGGACTCTGGGGGCCCTAGGCAAACAAACTCCATGCCCCCCCGACCTCACCCTTCCCTGACATGGTATAACAACATAAGAAATTTACAAACAAGAGGAGGCCATTCGACCCATCGAGCTTGTTTGAGGAGAACTTAACTAATAGCTCATAGTTGATTAAAATCTTATCTAGCTCTGATTTAAAGGAACCCAGGGATTTAGCTTGTGCTACACTAACAGGGAGACTATTCCATACTCTAACTACACGCTATGTAAAGAAGATTAATTTTAAAATGTTCTCCCGCTAATTTCCACTTATGGCGTCGAGTTCTAATATTTAAACTAATATTAATATAGCCATTTGGCTGAACAGTATCCAGACCTGTTAGAATCTTATATACCTGGATCATGTCCCCCCTTAGTCTCCTTTCCTCGAGGCTAAACAGATTCAGCTCAGCTAACCTCTCCTCATAAGACATTCCTCTAAGACCAGGAATACTTTATAATATTTTACCATTATTTTAGCATGTAGTCTAAATTAAAAATATCAACAAAGAGAATTTAATAAACACAAGTCTTTTATTTTCACTTTTTTGTGAAAACAGAATACACAAATCAGACTTGTCAACGAAATATACTATATAATCGGCCGCCCTCGGGGGCCCCCTTACAGCTTGGGGCCCCAGGCCATTGCCTACCCTGCCTGTCTTGTCTCTATGCCTCGGGATGTACCCTAGTCTTGTGTGCTATGCTGCCTGGGATAAGAATATCTCTTGACTAAGATAAGCGGATAGATGGATGGATGGATGGATGGATGGATGGATGGATGGAATATTTGAAGTATGAAATTTTTATACTGTACATGTAAAATAATAAAGGATCATTGAAAGATGTATTTAGTGCTTTAGTTGCATTGTATTTATGAACTTCTCCATGTACCTGTAATATAGAATTCTTAACAATCCATCCACCAGAGATCTTCACTCTTACTTGCTTGGAGACCAGGAGGAGAGCGACGACGACGGCCAGCAACAGGCCAACAACAACCAGCAGGTCCGCAACGAGGAGGCGGCCCCGGCCGTGGGGGAGGGGCTGCACGCGGCTCACCAAGCCATCCTCCAGCAGGGCGGCCCCGTGGGTTTCCAGCCGTACCGCCGGCCTGTCCGCTTCCCCTTCAGGGTGAGACCAGCGAGGCTTTCCCCCCTCAGGCCGCTCGGTCCCGCCGTTACCCTGCGGCCTCTCAGACGTGGTTGTTTCATATTGCAGATCGTGCTGCTCATCGCGTTCATGTGCGTGACGCTCCTGGCGACCAGCCTCATCTGTCTCACGTTACCGGGTGGGTCTGAGTCTGTCTGCCTCCTCATTGGACAGCGGCACCTGAGGCCTACTGGGTTTAACTTTGTACCGTCCTGCTGCTGGTAATTGTTTGCTGCAAAAGTCACCTACAGTCAAAGAATTGGATATATACGTGCCAACATGTTTAGAGGTGGTGTGGTCATCCAAAGTTGTGGGTTTGAATCTGGACCCAGCTGTGTGTTTGTGTGTCTAGTTTGTAAATTCTTCTCCATTTCTGTTGGATTTCATCTCTTTCCGCAATTCAAAGACCTGCTCTTCATATTAAGCGCTATCTCTAAATTGTCCCATGATGGCCACCGCCCAGGGGGTACCTTCCCTTAGGCCCTGTACCACTAGGAGTCTCCTGATAGCTTTAGAACAGTGTTTCCCAATCCGGTCCACATTTATGCTACTTCCCAACTCCCACAAATAAACATGGACTGTCTGTAGGTCCCCGAGGATCAGATTGGGAGACGCTGCTTTAGAAGTTCCTCAAAATGGGCAGGCAGTTGTTTTTGACTATGATCCCTCCTCACCTCCCTGGACTGCTCACAGTGTTTGCCGGCCGCTGGTTGATGTCATTCTGGACGGGCAGCGCCAAGGTCCACGAGCTTTACACGGCGGCCTGCGGACTCTACGTGTGCTGGCTGTCTGTCCGAGCCATCACCGTCCTGCTAGCCTGGATGCCCCAGGGTCGCACGGTCCTCATCCTCAAGGTCCAGGAGTGGTCAGTGATGGTAAGCAGGAGAGGTCTTAGTCTTCCATCTACCCCCCGAGTACTTGTCCTCAGGTTTATTTTAACCATACTGCCCCAGTGAAGATATCAACTAGGCGAAAGGTACAGCTTTCAGCCTTGCACCTATCCATTTAAACAGCATTACCGATTTTCTCATCCATTTTTTCATGACTAATTGGTAAGTTCTATTACTCTGCTCTTGGGTGTTTTTGCTGCAGATCTTGAAGAGCCTGGTTGTGGCCCTCCTGGTGGCTGGGGTCATTCCGCTTCTTCTCGGCCTGCTGTTCGAGCAGGTCATCGTGGCGCCCCTCCGCGTTCCCCTCGACCAGACGCCGCTCTTTTACCCGTGGCAGGTGAGCCTCTAAGTCTCTCACCGTGTCTTGCTCACCAAGGAAACCTCTCTGCCTGTGGGTTATCAGTGATCGGGGCTTTCAACAAAGTCATTAGTACAGGGGTCTTCAACTACATTCCTGGAGAACCTCAGCCCTGCATTTTTGGGCATCCTCTTACATAACACACCTCCTTGAGCTTCTCTGCTAATTACCACCCATTTCTTGAGTTGAATCAGTTGTGGTGGAACAGGGAAAAAACTAAGCTGTACAGGGCTGGGACTCTCCAGGACTGGAACTGGAGGTCCCTGGATGAGAGCGTAGTCTTTCTGGGTGACGGTGCATGTCTCCTTCATCTCTTTCTGCTACGTAGGACTGGGCCCTAGGAGTCCTTCATGCCAAGATCATCGCTGCTGTCACCCTCATGGGTCCTCAGTGGTGGCTGAAAGTAGTGATCGAGCAGGTCAGCAGAGCTATCGGCGTCTTCAGTCAGATGGGCTTTGTCTCCACCGTGTTCTCCTGGTCTGCTTTGCGTAACTTTTCGCCATGCGCTAGGTGTATGCAAATGGGATCCGGAACATGGACCTGCATTTCATCATCCAGAAGTTGGCGGTTCCGGTCATTTCAGTCTTACTCCTGTCTCTCTGCGTCCCCTACGTCATAGCTGCGGGTATTGTTCCTGTCATGGGTACGTCTAATTATGTTTTAACAAAGAAATCCCTGGTGGTGGTATGTTTTATTTAAAAAATAAACATAGCGTAAGTCAAGGCATGAAGAAACATTTGTTATATCAAAGTGAAAAAGCTTGGATCTTGAAGGGTTAGGCTGGGCGTGGTCCTTTGAGGGGTTCCGTGACCTCACAACGTGCCGGTGCTTTGCCCTGCAGGGGTCACAGCGGAGATGCAGAACCTGGTACAGCGGCGCATCTACCCATTTCTCCTGATGGTGGTGATGCTCATCGGAATCCTGTTCTTCCAAATCCGACAGTTCAAGCGCCTTTATGAGCACATCAAGAACGACAAGTAAGTCTACTCTGTAAACACCTGCCAGTCATTTTAGACATTGAGGATATTAAGAATTCTAATCAGGATATTAATTTTATATGCATCATACCTGTCCAAAATTTACATGTATCATACCTGTCCATCGCTTAATTATTGCCTTTGCTAATAAGGGTAAATAAAGGCGTAGTGAAGCAATATTGCAATTCCTCAGTTTGCAGGTCTTGCTATTTGAAATGACTATGCTCTCATAATCATTAAAAATACTGTTGATTCACTAATCAAAGCTGTTTTTACTGGTTCATCTTTCCTGCTGTAGGTATCTCGTCGGTCAAAGGCTTGTAAACTATGAGCGCAAGGCAGGCAAAGCGAACGTAGCCCCGCCCCCCAGCTCCACACAGGAGTAACGTTATAAAGCAGGACATTCATCTAAGAAAGACTGCCTGGCAACCCCTTGCTTGGCCCTGCCTTCTCTCTTTCTGTACGACATTTTTCACATCCAGGCTCTCGGCACCGAACCAAATTTTGTCCTCCGTTTGTAAAGGCAGCCTATGTACTTTGGCTTCGCTCAGAAGCCACCGAGCTCGGACTGAGACAAGAAGGAGCCTTGTACATGTTAACCAATGTGGATATTAATTTATTAAATCGAATCGTCACTTTATTTCATGGATTCTTGTTGAGTCTGGACAGGAATCTGCTGCCTTTGACACATCAGACTGCCTTTGTACTGTCTGGATCAGCCTGTTTTTTTTGGGACACTTGTCTGCCTCTGGGGGCGGTGTAATATTTGAGTCTGCATCCAGACTGATCATGTGCTATACAGCATTACTTACCTTCCAAAATGATACACCACCGTTGCTCTCTGTTTCATGCTATTTTAGTTGAGCAAAATGTATAGTAACTGCTAAATTATTCAAGGGTAGTGACTATTCGTATTTAACCTGTAACGGAAACTGTTTTTTTTCCTTATATTGTTGCTGGTTGTCTTTTGGTGAGTTATTAAGAATGGAAAAGCTTTAACAGTGACCTTACAGTGATGGCAAAACAGCATGTGTGAGTCACATTTTCAGTTAACCAAATGCTGCTATTTCTTATTTTTTTTCCTGCTTTGTTCATTGTGTGTATATATATATTTTTTTAATGTACACAAAATACTTCAAAGGGTTTGGACAGTGTTCTTATACACCACAATATGGTTATAATTTGATATTTATTACACATTGAAGTTTGTGAATTAAATACAAACATTTTTTCCATTTCAGTTTCCCTTGTTTTAACAAATTTGAAACGATGTTTAGTTCTTGATAAATCTAGACCACTCTTGGGCTGTTGTTTGTTACGGTTCATTAGACAGAAGGACTTGTCTAAGTTAGTCCTCTGATGCATGTTAAAGTTGTGATCTGACGCTAGATTGTACCGCTGCTTACGAGGCTGTGTGACCACCTTCAGTTCCTCAGAGAAGGACATTACTAGGGACAAGTCTGCTAGTGCAGGGTGGTCATATTTAAGACATTTTTTTAAATCCTAAGGGAGTGTAAAAATACTCATGGAAATGGAATATTTATCCTTGCACCATTTTGGAAGTGGCATTTGGTAAATACTAAATGCATTTTTCATTAAATAGGTCAATAAACACATGCATACCACATATGATAATCTGTTGATTTTAGGTCTGTGAATTGTTTTGTGACTTTCTGTTACTGCTGGATCTTCTGCTGGATATTCTGGCTACTTTTAAAGCTGAACGTGTGCTCAGTTTTATGTATGGCTATAAAAAGCTTAAGATCATTTGAATTTGTAATGGCTTATTTGGAATCAGTCATTTTAAATGTAGTGAAATCTGCATGCCATTACACATAGAACAGCCTAAATGTGTTTCACCCAAGAAATATGAGGGAAAACTCATTTTATATTGGGAAAACTAATTTATAAAATACAGTATGTGTCCCTTTAATCAACTTGTGGACATGCAAGCTTATGATTTCAGTGATTTTAATTTTTCTCCCTTAGGATGTGACCCATCGTCTACTTATGCTTTATATGCCAACACATGCATACTTATGATCAATTATAAAATGCCTTTTACAACTTTTAACTTGAAATAGTCAATTACTTAAAATAAAGTGCATTATAATTTTTTTTTACAATTACTGATGGATAATCTATATTATACATGTCAGTCTCATCCCTGAGTCTGGCAGCACTGTAGAACTTTAGCAAATAGATCCTGATGCTTACAGAACACCATGTAGGATTGCATGGATTTCCCATCTATGCAGGTTTATGGGTCAGGAGCTTCTCCCAGAAGCTGCAGGCACAAGGCCGGGGATTTCCCAGGACAGGGTGCCAGCCCATCGCAGAGCACACACACACACACACACACACACACACACACACACACACACACACACACACACACACCATTCATACCTATGGGCAATGTGGTAACACCAATTCAGCTTAGCATTTTTTTGTTTTGTGGGGGGGAAACCCTTGAATATAGAGGAAATCCCACGACGATACAGGGAGAACGTGCAAACCCACATAGAACCGGGACAGAGACTCAAACCCTGGTCCCAGAGGTGTTAGACAGCAGTGCTAACCGTCCATCCATTTTCTGAAACTGTCTATCATATTGTGGATCACAGGGGGTCTGAAGCTCATGAGTACCAGGCAGGGAACAACCCAGGGTGGGGCACCAACCCACTGCAGGGCACAACCCAGGGTGGGGCACCAACCCACTGCAGGGCACAAGGCAGGGAACAACCCAGGGTGGGGCACCAACCCACTGCAGGGCACAAGGCAGGGAACAACCCAGGGTGGGGCATCAACCCACTGCAGGGAACAACCCAGGGTGGGGCACCAACCCACTGCAGGGCACAAGGCAGGGAACAACCCAGGGTGGGGCACCAACCCACTGCAGGGAACAACCCAGGGTGGGGCACCAACCCACTGCAGGGCACAAGGCAGGGAACAACCCAGGGTGGGGCACCAACCCACTGCAGGGCACAAGGCAGGGAACAACCCAGGGTGGGGCACCAACCCACTGCAGGGCACAAGGCAGGGAACAACCCAGGGTGGGGCACCAACCCACTGCAGGGCACAAGGCAGGGAACAACCCAGGGTGGGGCACCAACCCACTGCAGGGCACACACACCATTCACAGCTATGGGCAATTTGGCAATTCCAATTGGACTGCAGACACCCGGAGGAAACTTCACGACGACACGGTGGAGAACATGAAAACTCCACACACGGAACCCTGATGGAGACTTGAACCCAGACCCCAGAGGTGTGAGGAGACAGTGCTAACAATTTAGCACAGTGCTAACCATATCTATAAATATGTAATACAGTTGATGTTTTCGCGTAGTTTGGCTGTAGTTCTGTTAACATTAGATCTGATACCCAGCCTATTCACTCACCATGAAAGCGGTACCAGAATGCTAACAGCACAGGGTGTGCAGTTATTACTTGTATACCTCGTGTGTTCATTTTTCTTCCTATTCTCCCATACTTTTTAAAGCATCAAATACCAGATGGAAAAGTGGGCTAATAAATGGAGGCGGGTGGAATAATGACCTCATCTTTTGGGATTATGGGAGAAGGGAGCACCATTCCAAATGTCTCCCTCAGAAGCTCTGGTATCTCCTTGTCTGATATCTTCAGGGTGGTCTTAGAGATAGGGCCACCCACTTCAGAAGGGAAGCTAGTGACCGTCAACTTGTGTCCCATGTAGGTGACCCGTCCATTGGGTAGCAGAAGGGAACAGAGAGACTTGCAGTAGAAGATTGAACTCGGGGAGGTCTGATGATAGAGACACATCGCTAAGAAATCCTCCCTTTCCCTAGGCTGCAAGGTAAATTTGTACAGCCCAGTCCAGCCCTCTTCCTTGCTCTTCCCTTCGGTTTGGTCCTCCTCAACCGTTTCCAGGAACATGGTCTCCCCCTCACACCGGACACGGAACACACCATGCTCCTGCTTCTGGGAATCTTCGGTCTCCAAAGAAATGGGGATTTCAAAGCCTGCCCCGAAGCCAACGTCACAGAGCCATCGCTGTCCCTCCAGCATCACCATGACGATGAGGTGGTCAAACGGAGGCCCGTAAACCCGAGTGATGCGGTTCTTGACTTGAGCCGACAAGACAGTGATCTTAAATCCCAGCTGTGATAGTAGCCACGAGAACAGGCCATTATTCTCGTAGCAGAAGCCTCCCCGTCGTTGGTTGACTATTTTATCATAAAGACATTGTAGCTCCAAGTCCACCCAGCCGCCACTGTGAATAGTCAAATTTTCAAACGGTACAGACAACAAATGTCTCCTGTGAATGCGATTAAGAGTCTCAAGTGTTGGTGTTGCAGGTCCATCAAAGCCGATCCTTAGCAAGTATTTTTCTGTGTCCATGCTACACTGAAACAACAAAATGTTACATTTACGGACGTACACTATAGCATACTTATCTAAAAATTTAAATACAATGTAGTGCAATCAGCTTCTTAGTAATGAACAATAAAAACACGAAATTAAGGTAATGTCATGTTCTTTTTTAAAAAATCATAAAGTTTATAACAACCTTACAAAATATCTTTCGGTTTCGAACAGTGACTTCGACCTTGTCTACTGGTTAATTTATCCTCATAAAGAAATACAAATCTGGCGAATTTGTGTATTTAGTTCTATTTTAAAGCATTCTGTAAGATGTAAGTAAAGCTACAGACGATCGTGGTGTATAAACTTGGATTTTATAGAAGAAACCAGGGACTTCTTCAGTTCCGGTCCTTACTGTACCTGTTATACGCCGGGCAGGCAAAGTTCCCAGCATTAGACAGTTGTCGAGACTTTTATCGTGTCCTCAAGAAAGCTGCATCTTTATGTGCATGACATGACACAATTAATGGTAATTATAATGTTCAGATCGATCCTTAATTCCCTCTATACACAATCCAGAAGTGAGCATTTGCCGTCGTACAGCAATCGTCTGAAAGTGTATTGTGATCCGGGTATTCGTAAAATCCGGAACTGAAACTACGGAACTGAAAACATTTCATTCGTTTTTATACTTTACATGTGGGGATAAGTTATTGCTTCAGGCGACATTTTGCATATACTTTATTTTATAAAATTATTTTCAGAAATGCCAGCAACAATACTGATAATGAACAGCCCTCTAACTGACTCTCAGTTGGTTTAGAAAAAAGACTTTTAAGAGAAAAGAAAGCCTTCCTTTGGTTTTGCATTTTTCTCTTTTTTGTTAGCTGTGCACAACATATCCGAAGAATACATTACAATTAAATTAGTTAAGAAATAACAGATTGCGTATATACAATATTAAGGTGATAACAACAACCCTCACTGTCTCTAGGTGCTGCTTCAGACAGGGCATTCTGCAGCAGGGACACCACCCGTCCTGCAGCACCCTGCAAATCTCCCTATCACAACAGCCCACATAACAGAATAACATTAGTGTATGATTCAGTAGGGCTAGTCCAGGTCTGGAAAGTAGTTGGGCCAGATTTTCAAACCAAGAAATTTAGCTGGGCCAGACATTTTCAGCGGCCCAGTAAGCAGCAGGTAATGGCATTTTAAACAAACACAGATCAAGGTACATTATTTTAAAAAGCTACAACTGAACAGAATCTGAGAGCAATATTTTTTTTTCACTTCTGAAATAAGAAAAATATTTTGGTCGTATCTGACCTAGATGCATCTCAAAGTGCATAAAAAGAAAAAAAATGCCTATTAGATGGTAAACTGCCAGACATAAAGAAAAAGGGAAAAATCGGCTATAATCATCATCCGCTTATACTGTAGTGATCCATTTCACCCACACAGGCATGATCACCATAAGCGGTTTCCACATTATTGTCGAGATGCCTATTCACTTTACCTCTGCTTTCTCCGACATCTTCCTGATTCTGCCGCCAACAAGGGGCTCATAGGGTGGAGACTGAGGGTGTTAAACAGACCAATCTTACTTTTGTCACTGAATGCAACAAATAATGTTGTATTTATCTGTCAAAAGTCCAGCACCAGGAAAAGCAACAGAGCGACAATAGAAACTGCAATAATAATGGAAGTGCGCCGCCCTACAGGGATGGAGGAGTGATGGGAGTCCAGGTGGTGGCTAAGCGCGCGTGGGGAGAGGCGTCGTACTGTGAGGCTTCATGAACTTCCGATGGAGCAGTGCTGTCATACAGCGGGGAGCCTGAGAGGGGCACTGTGGCCGGGTGCGAGAGCCCTGGGTAATGAGTTGTAGAGCTGCGCAGGAACTGAGAACCCAAGCTGTTGGACATTCCACTGGACTAGGAGACTGGGGTGAGCGAGGAGGAGCTCATTGACCACAAACTGGGATACTGGCTGTGTGTGAGCAATGGGGTGGAGATTAAGGAAAGACGTTAAATCAGCATGCAGTGTTGCCTGGAAACAACAACAAATATACTACAGTGTCACTGTACTAAAACAATATCAAAATAATGCCTATTTTTTTATTCATTTTACTTGTAGAGTGCAAAGTACAAAGGAAAACAAAGAGTAACTATGGCGAAATAAATCAAAGCATGTCCCAGAATGCAGTGATGGGCCTGAATGGATCAGGACAGAAGAAGGTGAAAGACCTGTTAACGAGGCGAGACGATGCAGACACAGGCCAGGATGTGGGTATAGGCGAGAACAAGAGGGAAGACGGGGGCCCGAGACTCAGCATGGGGGCAGGTGGGGGAGGGGAGGCACGGGCTCACCTGGAGCTGCTCCCGGAGGTGCCGCTATGACTCATGGGTAACATGCCGGAATGGGACGGCACCTGTAGGCTGGACCAGTTGTCTTGGGACGGCAACATGGACAGACAGGTAGACGAGCTGTCTGAATAAGCAGCTGCAAGTATAAAACAATAAATGAAGCAGGTATGTGGTGGGCAGTGTTACAGCGTCCTTAATATGGTCAATACAGAAAAGGCACGTCATCATGTTATGTATATACTGCCTCCAGTTACTTAATGCCTAACTTTAATACATTGATTGGTTTGTTCACTGCTGTAGCCTGTGTCAACTTTCGTTTCAGACAGATGTAAAGTCTTTCTGTTTTTGTTCTGTGGAGTTTTTTTTGAACAGCATATGGCTGAATTCTGTTAAACCTCAGATTGAAGAAAATTGTGTTAATTGAAAAGCAAATATCAAAAGCTCAGTCCGCAGGAATGTTTTTCAGTAGATTTCTGTGGACTTTTGGAAATTTCACAAAATTCCATCGCTCGATTACATAAACACTGAGTGAGATTTCATTCCCATTACTGCAACGTATGAAGAGGATTATGACTTATTATTTTAGGTTATCGCACTGAGTGAGTTTTGGAAATTTGCTCTTCAGTCGATAACTGAAGCAGTGCTGTGAATGCAGAGGTTATATGCGTCGCATATCAACAGAACTGTATGTTTATGTCTTGTCTTAATTATTTTGATTAAATGTCTGACTATTCCCAATATGTGTGAACATACTTGGCCAAATAAAGCTGATTCTGATTCAGTCAGAGGGTAATCGTCGCTGTGCTGTACTATCGTGGTGACCCACACAGAAAGCTTAGGACCATGATTTCAGTGTGCGCTTGTGTGAGGGGACAGGCAGGGCGGCTGCTCACTGGGTGATGCACTCCTGTGGGTATAGGGGCTGGGATAGGGTGCGGAGCGGTTACTCCTCAAGGAGGAGTAACGGTCACAGCCGTGGGGAGGGAGAGGGTGCTCCCAAACTGGGGGTGTGGGTTTGATGAAGAGCAGAGAGACCCTGAGCCTGGGATGAACCAGCTGCCTACTGAAACGAAAGCGGATAAAGACAGAAACTAGAACCTCAAACTAAACAACACAAACAACAATATCAAGTTATATTCAATCATTAAACAGTTATATATTTAATCTAAACAATAGTAATAAATATCGTTCCGATTCAAAATATCATTTACGGGTGAATCTTATGACTTGCATTGGGAAACAGGAAACGGGCCAAGCTGCAGGGCCAGTTCAAAGGCATAGTGCGAGGTGCCCAGAAGGGGGCGCGGTCTGGGCGGAGTCAGCTAAAGAAGAAAAAGGCCTGACCTTTTTCTGGATGCTGTGGACTGTGTTTGTGTGTGAGCTGCAGCTGCATGTTCCTTACATTTTTTTATTAACACCAGCACCGTGAGGTTTGGCCTGGACTGGGTCCTGTCCTGCACGGTTGAAGGCATGTTGACTGATGGTCAGCCCGTGTTCTGTTGGATCCCACAGAAAGGAAATGGGAATCCCATTTGGATCGGATGCTGACAGTTGAAAAAAAACTCATGTCTGTGTGTTATGAAAGAATATCAATAAATGTTTCCGAAAGGGGATGACTCATTTGGTAATTATTTACGGCTTATGTTATGGCTGAGAAATTTACAGTCTTTACTGAAGTCTGACTTCTTTCGAGTCACCTTCAATATAGATTGGACACTCTCTATGCAATGTGCAATACTTATATAGATGGTACATGTTTACTTGCTTGCACAGATGGTTGATTAGGGAATTAGTGTAAGTGTGTGTGTGTGTGTGTGTGTGTGTGTGTGGGTCCAATCGTATGTATGTCCAACGTCCATAGTAAGTAATATACACTGATCAAGAGATGCCCGAAAGTGGATGAAAGAGGACATTAGTGGGGGTATCACTTAGTGTAACGGGTGCAGGAAAATGAGCAGGACTGCAAGCCATATAATGACCCACTGTCCTTATCTAGCTCTTAATACAGCAAGCATACAGTGATGTATCTACAATGGACAGCTACTATAAGCAGATAGCACAGTACAGGTGCATCCATCCATTGTCCAAACCGCTTATCCTACTGGGTCACGGGGGGTCCGGAGCCTATCCTGGAATCAATGGGCACGAGGCAGGGAACAACCCAGGATGGCCCATCACAGCTCACACTCACACACCATTCACTCACACATGCACACCTACGGGCAATTTAGCAACTCCAATTAGCCTCAGCATGTTTTTGGACTGTGGGGGGAAACCGGAGTAACCGGAGGAAACCCCACGACGACATGGGGAGAACATGCAAACTCCACACCCATGTGACCCAAGCAGAGACTCGAACCCGGGTCCCAGAGGTGTGAGGCAACAGTGCTAACCACTGCACCACCATGCCGCCCCCTGTATGCTGTTTCATTGTATAAAAAGAAACTTACTGTACTGTACAATAAAGTATTTCACCACTGCTTCTCCCTCAGCTCCCACTGTTTGCTATCACATGCATCTTTGGATTTCTTAGTGCAATCTGTGCTTTATTTTTTTCGTGAAATGTAAGTGCAGTATCTGTTTATTAAGTGCTGTGGTTTAATATGTACATTATTATTTCAGTACTGTGTATACTGTCCTTAATGTCTTGCCTCTCGTACAGTATAACTTGAGATATGCCAAAATTGACATGCAACAAGTGGTCCTGGTTCCAAATGCGGAAGTCGATGGATACCTGTACTTTACATGCTGTAGGGTGCTGGGTGTCAGACATTGCAATGCACCTTGCTTTGATTTTGACCCGTTAGATCAGAGGGAGGTAATCTTATCCAGAAAGGACCGCTGTGTATGATGGTTTTCACTGCAACTCTCTGAACAGCGAACCTAACGGTTATCCCAATACCTTGATCTTGCTAGCATATTTAAATGTGTACCTATTCAGGAATAGAGTGGTGAAGGCATTCAGAGGAGGACTGATGATTATCAGAGGGAACAAAGGGGCTGGGTACTTGTCAGTATCCAGTAGAACCACCAGACTCCTACACTGAATGGTTCTGGATGTGGCACAGACGTTAATCCCTCTGTATTAGGGGATCCGTCTCCAGTTTGTACTCTTCTAGTTAATAGGTAGATTATCAGACAGATTTTCACCCTAGTCCAGTACTCATTGACAGCCTAATACACCGTGTTTCAGTTTCTCTTGATAGTCAATACATGTCACAGGATGTACATTACTCAGATGGGCAGGCCCTCTTACATATGATGGAAACGCTACAACTTAAGAATAAGGGTCAGAAGAGTGAAATACATATAATGAGTGTGTAGCTCAGCAGACTAAGACTCTGTGGCTGTGATCAGAAGGTCGACGGTTCGTGCTCGGAATTGGCAGGATAGCCACATGTCCACAGGCTTTTGAACAAGACCTGAAAACCCTGGGGGCCTCAAGGTAGCAGTCTCTTCACTGTGACCCCCAAGCTTGTTCTTGCCTTTATGGAGAGCAAGATGGGACAAATTATTAATCCCATGGGGCCTCAGCAGAATTACAAACCAGTACAAGGAAAATAGTTGTTAATTTTACATACTACCTTCTGCTGGCCTTATGAGAACATTCAGTTTATCATTTTTCCCCATAATTGCAATTTTAACATTAAATTTATGATTTTTCCCATGGTCCTGTGGCCGCTTTATATGGTAATTATTGATGAAAACTTTTTTGGAAAGTGAAACAATATTAAAATTGCTTTATTGCGTAAAAAAAACTGTTTTTGTTTAGTAAAATAATGTTTTTTCGCTTTTTATACTGCCGTCTTGTGGCAAATTTAAGTACTGCAGTTTGAAAATAATTAAATGATTTATTCCCGAAATTGCAATACCTACTTTTCGCCACGAGATGGCAGCAAGAAAAGTTAAAAATTATTTTCCCACGGTCTATTAGCAGCTTTGTGTGGTAATTGTTTGTATTAAAAATACATTGGACCAAGTCAAACTATTTTAATGAAGAATTAACATCAAAAGCTGCTAGTAGACCGTGGGAAAATAATTTTTACATTTTCTTGCCTCCATCTCGTGGCCAAAAGTAGGTACTGCAGTTTGAAAACAAATGATTTATTCCCGAAATTGCAATACCTACTTTTCGCCACGAGATGGCAGCAAGAAAAGTAAAAAAATATTTTCCCACGGTCTATTAGCAGCTTTGTGTGGTAATTGTTTGTATTAAAAATACATTGGACCAAGTCAAACTATTTTAATGAAGAATTAACATCAAAAAGCTGCTAGTAGACCGTGGGAAAATAATTTTTAACTTTTCTTGCTGCCATCTCGTGGCGAAAAGTAGGTACTGCAGTTTGAAAACAAATGATTTATTCCCGAAACTGCAGTACCTACTTTTCGCCACGAGATGGCAGCAAGAAAAGTAAAAAATTATTTTCCCACGGTCTATTAGCAGCTTTGTGTGGTAATTGTTTGTATTAAAAATACATTGGACCAAGTCAAACTATTTTAATGAAGAATTAACATCAAAAGCTGCTAGTAGACCGTGGGAAAATAATTTTTACATTTTCTTGCCTCCATCTCGTGGCCAAAAGTAGGTACTGCAGTTTGAAAACAAATGATTTATTCCCGAAATTGCAATACCTACTTTTCGCCACGAGATGGCAGCAAGAAAAGTAAAAAATTATTTTCCCACGGTCTACTAGCAGCTTTTTGATGTTAATTCTTCATTAAAATAGTTTGACTTGGTCCAATGTATTTTTAATACAAACAATTACCACACAAAGCTGCTAATAGACCGTGGGAAAATAATTTTTTACTTTTCTTGCTGCCATCTCGTGGCGAAAAGTAGGTATTGCAATTTCGGGAATAAATCATTTGTTTTCAAACTGCAGTACCTACTTTTGGCCACGAGATGGAGGCAAGAAAATGTAAAAATTATTTTCCCACGGTCTACTAGCAGCTTTTGATGTTAATTCTTCATTAAAATAGTTTGACTTGGTCCAATGTATTTTTAATACAAACAATTACCACACAAAGCTGCTAATAGACCGTGGGAAAATAATTTTTAACTTTTCTTGCTGCCATCTCGTGGCGAAAAGTAGGTACTGCAGTTTCGGGAATAAATCATTTGTTTTCAAACTGCAGTACCTACTTTTCGCCACGAGATGGCAGCAAGAAAAGTTAAAAATTATTTTCCCACGGTCTACTAGCAGCTTTTTGATGTTAATTCTTCATTAAAATAGTTTGACTTGGTCCAATGTATTTTTAATACAAACAATTACCACACAAAGCTGCTAATAGACCGTGGGAAAATAATTTTTAACTTTTCTTGCTGCCATCTCGTGGCGAAAAGTAGGTATTGCAATTTCGGGAATAAATCATTTAATTATTTTCAAACTGCAGTACTTAAATTTGCCACAAGACGGCAGTATAAAAAGCGAAAAAAACATTATTTTACTAAACAAAAACAGTTTTTTTTACGCAATAAAGCAATTTTAATATTGTTTCACTTTCCAAAAAAGTTTTCATCAATAATTACCATATAAAGCGGCCACAGGACCATGGGAAAAATCATAAATTTAATGTTAAAATTGCAATTATGGGGAAAAATGATAAACTGAATGTTCTCATAAGGCCAGCAGAAGGTAGTATGTAAAATTAACAACTATTTTCCTTGTACTGGTTTGTAATTCTGCTGAGGCCCCATGGGATTAATAATTTGTCCCATCTTGCTCTCCATAAAGGCAAGAACAAGCTTGGGGGTCACAGTGAAGAGACTGCTACCTTGAGGCCCCCAGGGTTTTCAGGTCTTGTTCAAAAGCCTGTGGACATGTGGCTATCCTGCCAATTCCGAGCACGAACCGTCGACCTTCTGATCACAGCCACAGAGTCTTAGTCTGCTGAGCTACACACTCATTATATGTATTTCACTCTTCTGACCCTTATTCTTAAGTTGTAGCGTTTCCATCATATGTAAGAGGGCCTGCCCATCTGAGTAATGTACATCCTGTGACATGTATTGACTATCAAGAGAAACTGAAACACGGTGTATTAGGCTGTCAATGAGTACTGGACTAGGGTGAAAATCTGTCTGATAATCTACCTATTAACTAGAAGAGTACAAACTGGAGACGGATCCCCTAATACAGAGGGATTAACGTCTGTGCCACATCCAGAACCATTCAGTGTAGGAGTCTGGTGGTTCTACTGGATACTGACAAGTACCCAGCCCCTTTGTTCCCTCTGATAATCATCAGTCCTCCTCTGAATGCCTTCACCACTCTATTCCTGAATAGGTACACATTTAAATATGCTAGCAAGATCAAGGTATTGGGATAACCGTTAGGTTCGCTGTTCAGAGAGTTGCAGTGAAAACCATCATACACAGCGGTCCTTTCTGGATAAGATTACCTCCCTCTGATCTAACGGGTCAAAATCAAAGCAAGGTGCATTGCAATGTCTGACACCCAGCACCCTACAGCATGTAAAGTACAGGTATCCATCGACTTCCGCATTTGGAACCAGGACCACTTGTTGCATGTCAATTTTGGCATATCTCAAGTTATACTGTACGAGAGGCAAGACATTAAGGACAGTATACACAGTACTGAAATAATAATGTACATATTAAACCACAGCACTTAATAAACAGATACTGCACTTACATTTCACGAAAAAAATAAAGCACAGATTGCACTAAGAAATCCAAAGATGCATGTGATAGCAAACAGTGGGAGCTGAGGGAGAAGCAGTGGTGAAATACTTTATTGTACAGTACAGTAAGTTTCTTTTTATACAATGAAACAGCATACAGGGGGCGGCATGGTGGTGCAGTGGTTAGCACTGTTGCCTCACACCTCTGGGACCCGGGTTCGAGTCTCTGCTTGGGTCACATGGGTGTGGAGTTTGCATGTTCTCCCCATGTCGTCGTGGGGTTTCCTCCGGTTACTCCGGTTTCCCCCCACAGTCCAAAAACATGCTGAGGCTAATTGGAGTTGCTAAATTGCCCGTAGGTGTGCATGTGTGAGTGAATGGTGTGTGAGTGTGAGCTGTGATGGGCCATCCTGGGTTGTTCCCTGCCTCGTGCCCATTGATTCCAGGATAGGCTCCGGACCCCCCGTGACCCAGTAGGATAAGCGGTTTGGACAATGGATGGATGCACCTGTACTGTGCTATCTGCTTATAGTAGCTGTCCATTGTAGATACATCACTGTATGCTTGCTGTATTAAGAGCTAGATAAGGACAGTGGGTCATTATATGGCTTGCAGTCCTGCTCATTTTCCTGCACCCGTTACACTAAGTGATACCCCCACTAATGTCCTCTTTCATCCACTTTCGGGCATCTCTTGATCAGTGTATATTACTTACTATGGACGTTGGACATACATACGATTGGACCCACACACACACACACACACACACACACACACACTTACACTAATTCCCTAATCAACCATCTGTGCAAGCAAGTAAACATGTACCATCTATATAAGTATTGCACATTGCATAGAGAGTGTCCAATCTATATTGAAGGTGACTCGAAAGAAGTCAGACTTCAGTAAAGACTGTAAATTTCT
Organism: Brienomyrus brachyistius; assembly: GCF_023856365.1. NCBI lineage: Eukaryota > Metazoa > Chordata > Actinopteri > Osteoglossiformes > Mormyridae > Brienomyrus > Brienomyrus brachyistius. The sequence goes on along the minus strand of NC_064547.1, from coordinate 7,280,255 downwards.
CAGCCATAACATAAGCCGTAAATAATTACCAAATGAGTCATCCCCTTTCGGAAACATTTATTGATATTCTTTCATAACACACAGACATGAGTTTTTTTTCAACTGTCAGCATCCGATCCAAATGGGATTCCCATTTCCTTTCTGTGGGATCCAACAGAACACGGGCTGACCATCAGTCAACATGCCTTCAACCGTGCAGGACAGGACCCAGTCCAGGCCAAACCTCACGGTGCTGGTGTTAATAAAAAAATGTAAGGAACATGCAGCTGCAGCTCACACACAAACACAGTCCACAGCATCCAGAAAAAGGTCAGGCCTTTTTCTTCTTTAGCTGACTCCGCCCAGACCGCGCCCCCTTCTGGGCACCTCGCACTATGCCTTTGAACTGGCCCTGCAGCTTGGCCCGTTTCCTGTTTCCCAATGCAAGTCATAAGATTCACCCGTAAATGATATTTTGAATCGGAACGATATTTATTACTATTGTTTAGATTAAATATATAACTGTTTAATGATTGAATATAACTTGATATTGTTGTTTGTGTTGTTTAGTTTGAGGTTCTAGTTTCTGTCTTTATCCGCTTTCGTTTCAGTAGGCAGCTGGTTCATCCCAGGCTCAGGGTCTCTCTGCTCTTCATCAAACCCACACCCCCAGTTTGGGAGCACCCTCTCCCTCCCCACGGCTGTGACCGTTACTCCTCCTTGAGGAGTAACCGCTCCGCACCCTATCCCAGCCCCTATACCCACAGGAGTGCATCACCCAGTGAGCAGCCGCCCTGCCTGTCCCCTCACACAAGCGCACACTGAAATCATGGTCCTAAGCTTTCTGTGTGGGTCACCACGATAGTACAGCACAGCGACGATTACCCTCTGACTGAATCAGAATCAGCTTTATTTGGCCAAGTATGTTCACACATATTGGGAATAGTCAGACATTTAATCAAAATAATTAAGACAAGACATAAACATACAGTTCTGTTGATATGCGACGCATATAACCTCTGCATTCACAGCACTGCTTCAGTTATCGACTGAAGAGCAAATTTCCAAAACTCACTCAGTGCGATAACCTAAAATAATAAGTCATAATCCTCTTCATACGTTGCAGTAATGGGAATGAAATCTCACTCAGTGTTTATGTAATCGAGCGATGGAATTTTGTGAAATTTCCAAAAGTCCACAGAAATCTACTGAAAAACATTCCTGCAGACTGAGTTTTTGATATTTGCTTTTCAATTAACACAATTTTCTTCAATCTGAGGTTTAACAGAATTCAGCCATATGCTGTTCAAAAAAAACTCCACAGAACAAAAACAGAAAGACTTTACATCTGTCTGAAACGAAAGTTGACACAGGCTACAGCAGTGAACAAACCAATCAATGTATTAAAGTTAGGCATTAAGTAACTGGAGGCAGTATATACATAACATGATAACGTGCCTTTTCTGTATTGACCATATTAAGGACGCTGTAACACTGCCCACCACATACCTGCTTCATTTATTGTTTTATACTTGCAGCTGCTTATTCAGACAGCTCGTCTACCTGTCTGTCCATGTTGCCGTCCCAAGACAACTGGTCCAGCCTACAGGTGCCGTCCCATTCCGGCATGTTACCCATGAGTCATAGCGGCACCTCCGGGAGCAGCTCCAGGTGAGCCCGTGCCTCCCCTCCCCCACCTGCCCCCATGCTGAGTCTCGGGCCCCCGTCTTCCCTCTTGTTCTTGCCTATACCCACATCCTGGCCTGTGTCTGCATCGTCTCGCCTCGTTAACAGGACTTTCACCTTCTTCTGTCCTGATCCATTCAGGCCCATCACTGCATTCTGGGACATGCTTTGATTTATTTCGCCATAGTTACTCTTTGTTTTCCTTTGTACTTTGCACTCTACAAGTAAAATGAATAAAAAAATAGGCATTATTTTGATATTGTTTTAGTACAGTGACACTGTAGTATATTTGTTGTTGTTTCCAGGCAACACTGCATGCTGATTTAACGTCTTTCCTTAATCTCCACCCCATTGCTCACACACAGCCAGTATCCCAGTTTGTGGTCAATGAGCTCCTCCTCGCTCACCCCAGTCTCCTAGTCCAGTGGAATGTCCAACAGCTTGGGTTCTCAGTTCCTGCGCAGCTCTACAACTCATTACCCAGGGCTCTCGCACCCGGCCACAGTGCCCCTCTCAGGCTCCCCGCTGTATGACAGCACTGCTCCATCGGAAGTTCATGAAGCCTCACAGTACGACGCCTCTCCCCACGCGCGCTTAGCCACCACCTGGACTCCCATCACTCCTCCATCCCTGTAGGGCGGCGCACTTCCATTATTATTGCAGTTTCTATTGTCGCTCTGTTGCTTTTCCTGGTGCTGGACTTTTGACAGATAAATACAACATTATTTGTTGCATTCAGTGACAAAAGTAAGATTGGTCTGTTTAACACCCTCAGTCTCCACCCTATGAGCCCCTTGTTGGCGGCAGAATCAGGAAGATGTCGGAGAAAGCAGAGGTAAAGTGAATAGGCATCTCGACAATAATGTGGAAACCGCTTATGGTGATCATGCCTGTGTGGGTGAAATGGATCACTACAGTATAAGCGGATGATGATTATAGCCGATTTTTCCCTTTTTCTTTATGTCTGGCAGTTTACCATCTAATAGGCATTTTTTTTCTTTTTATGCACTTTGAGATGCGTCTAGGTCAGATACGACCAAAATATTTTTCTTATTTCAGAAGTGAAAAAAAAATATTGCTCTCAGATTCTGTTCAGTTGTAGCTTTTTAAAATAATGTACCTTGATCTGTGTTTGTTTAAAATGCCATTACCTGCTGCTTACTGGGCCGCTGAAAATGTCTGGCCCAGCTAAATTTCTTGGTTTGAAAATCTGGCCCAACTACTTTCCAGACCTGGACTAGCCCTACTGAATCATACACTAATGTTATTCTGTTATGTGGGCTGTTGTGATAGGGAGATTTGCAGGGTGCTGCAGGACGGGTGGTGTCCCTGCTGCAGAATGCCCTGTCTGAAGCAGCACCTAGAGACAGTGAGGGTTGTTGTTATCACCTTAATATTGTATATACGCAATCTGTTATTTCTTAACTAATTTAATTGTAATGTATTCTTCGGATATGTTGTGCACAGCTAACAAAAAAGAGAAAAATGCAAAACCAAAGGAAGGCTTTCTTTTCTCTTAAAAGTCTTTTTTCTAAACCAACTGAGAGTCAGTTAGAGGGCTGTTCATTATCAGTATTGTTGCTGGCATTTCTGAAAATGTGCCAATTTTAGTCAAGTGGCTACTTTTCAAATGCAGTCCCTGGCCAAGATGAAGAAAGCCATTAAGTCGGGTTAAAACAAAGTTCATGAATACTACATGATAATATTAAGCACTGACATAACAAACAACATTTTTTACATGCAAAATATACAGGAAATATACACTGCAACAGGCTAGGATAGACAAACAACCAAATACACTTGCAAGCCTGACCACTTTAGACCCCAGATTAGAAAATTGGTGAATGAGCATATATTTTTTCCAAGTTTTGTTTACTTTGCTTTCAAGTTCTCACAAATAAAAAAAAAGATTTTCCCACTATAGCCGTACAACACAGCCAAGACTTGACAACCTTGATATGATGCGCATGGAATCAACCCTATGCATGGAGGCTGCAACTCTTCTCCACCGAACCCTGTAGCCCATTGACTGCAGCCTCCCTCTGACCATCCTGTAGCCTGCATTTGGTAGATCATTCTTGACAGAAGAAACCAAATTGTCAAGTTCCTCATCACTGATGGAATTATATGTGTCCCTAACACAGACCTCATACTCTTTCATTCTTCTTAAGATTGTTCTTCTTGAGACACCCATCAGTGTGGCTATGCAAGGCACAGGAAGTTGAGTATGGAACATTTCTTTCAAACGTTGTTCTTCAATCAAAATCTTGGGTCGTCCATTGGTGGCAGTGACTTCCTGTGTGACACATGGGGCTGGACGTTCCAGATGTGCCCTCACAAGGTCAAAGAGCTCTTGCAAAGCCAGGGTGATAGCAGGAGGTACTTCAATGTGATTAGACAAGGCCTGCCGAAGATACAGCTCCTGATGACAAAGGAACTCCAGGTAATCCAAATTTAGTGGAGTCGCGCTGAATCCCATTTCTATTTTATGCAGAAGACTTTCGAGAAGGTGGTATCTGAGCTGTTCACAAAACAAATTATAGTTAATGAGGTGTCAAGATCTTGTCTCTGATCCACACACTAGGCCTACCATTCAAAAGTTTTAATCATGAAAATGAAATGTTTTTGTTTTGTGACGTGCTTGTTCATGTATGATGATGTAGTGGCTGCTCTGTTTGACCGTGGTAAACCTTTTCACAAACAATATAAGTGAAGAAGTATGACATTAGATCTAAGGACCAGAGTCAAATAAAGTTAAATAAAATCAATCAAAAACACTTACTCAGTGGAGATTCCAATGTAGCAGGCAGACAACTTTATGGCTTTAATAATGAGTGTATTTAGCAGCTACAAGGACAAAAGATATTAAAAACCTATCCATTCTAATGCTAATTTAATAAACATTAACAGATAGCACTTAAGGTGGTTTCGCCTATAGTCTGCTAACACTAACCCGAGAACAAATATCTGAGGAGCGCTCTTCCCAGGATTTGAATTTATTAAATTAGCTTTGTGATGTTGTATTAAGAAATATTATTCACAATGCAATTTACCGTACATTGGCCCATTCTTTTATATACGGTAAGACGAAGCGGGAAATTCCCAAATTATGATAGCAGACTGTGAATAAATAATATTGCACGAGATACCAGCTATACCGTATTGAATTTCAAGCTCTGCTTTAATTAAGACACACACGATTCCAATCCTTAACGTGGAATATGAAAACAGAATCTCTAAAAGATGTGAACTCAGTGTAAGACTTTGCGCCGGCATCGTGACAATGTGAATCCGACATCCATTGGTCAATTATCTTCATCATCTACCAAAGCGAATAGTTAATCGTAGTCAATATTAAAAAAAAAAAAAAAACAATCAAAGAAGCGGAGCCATTAGCCACTGTTCCCGCCTCCAAAGTGTCAAAATTCTTCCTGTCGAGCGAGCGAGTGCTGTGCAGACGCGAGCGCGTAGATAAGGTCCAGCGAACGCGAGCGCGTAGAGAGCATGGATTTTCTGCTCGCAAGCGCATGCGCGCGTGGTTTTTATGCGTACGACTTTTGGCACTAATTTAACGCCATAGCCACGCCGCTGTCAGACCTTGTCATGCACACGGTTTGGCGACCACATGGCTCTGCGTACTGACCACGTGCCCGTAGCTCAGGCTATTTCCGGAAGAAGCTGTCGCCAAACACCTTGTTGCTAGGATACCGCACGCAGCACTAGGTTTCGTTAAAGTACACGCGATACCTTAACAAAAGCTGAGTTATCCGAGACGGTTACGTTTATTTGAATTCCTCAGGATATCTCATTTCAGAAGGTATAATGAGCTTATTTTATTAATTAGTTGCTGGAGCTATTCAACTGAAGAATGGGCATAATAGCATAAATTATAAATGAAAGGGTTCGAGAGAGGCTCTGACGCTTTCCACGGATATAAACGTGAAAGGTCTATCTATCTATCTATCTATCTATCTATCTATCTAGCCTATCTATTAATTTTTTTGTTCGTTTTATTTTATTCAGCCATGCCTCCACCAGAAACGATGTATTGTGCCCAGCAGATCAACATCCCGCCTGAGCTGCCAGATATCCTCAAACAGTTCACCAAAGCCGCCATCCGAACACAGCCCCCCGACGTACTCCAGTGGGCGGCGGCGTAAGTAACCGTACGTACATTCGCACCTCCAAGCATCTCAAATGCTTGTTTATGAATCGATTTGTTATTTTGCTCCCAAGTCACGCTTTGTCCTCTCAGGTATTTCTCTGCACTTTCGAAGGGGGAGACTCTGCCTGTAAAAGATAGACTTGAGATGCCCGTAGCCACACAGAAGACCGATACTGGACTCACCCCCGGTCTTCTGAAGATTCTACACAAACAGGTAGACCAGCCTGTAGGGACCGAGTCACAGGACCACTTAAGATTGTCCCAAACCTGGACTGGCCATCTGGCATATCGGGCAATTTCCCGGTGGCCGATGGGTGTGTTGATCGGCAAAATATATCCTGGGCAGTACTGGACTGGTCCTAGCCGATGTGGTGCCCCAGACGAGCATCACCGCCGGACCCCTCCGTCCGATGCAAAGTGAAACTGATATGTCGCTTATCGGATTGACTGGGGGACTCCAAGGACCAGGGCCGATTTTTAATCCCAGTTCAGCCAAGCCTGGCTGCCATTTGCCTGCATTGAATTTGATCTGCCACATCTACCCCGCAGCTCGGATACAAAGAGACAGTCACGGAGAATGAGGTGCGGCAGAGGTGGAGGGATCTGTGCCTGCCGAGGGAACAGCTGGATTCACTGCTGGAGCTCGGGGGCTTCACTCCTCACATCAGCTGGATGCGTTTACTGGCCCTCTGCTGCAGCGCTCTGGGCGGGGTAATGCACAGGCATTCACGCTCTCTCTTTACCTAGCACTTAGTACGCATTTTACACCTGTAATCTTACAGGATGTATACTTTTGTTTGTGGGGCAGTAACTAATGTAAGATTAATGAGTAATACTTTTATAGTATATGCATTGTTTGTCACATCTCAGTTCCTTAACAAAGCAAGTACATACGTTTGTATGTATCCATGTATTTACTTAGGCGTGCGTAATTTATTTTGGAATTCTGCAAGGTTCCATTTGTTTGTTTGTTTGTTTAAACATTCTTTCGTTAGTTAGTTTATCTATCTATCTATCTATCTATCTATCTATCTATCTATCTATCTATCTATCTATCTATCTATCTATCTATCTATCTGATATTGCGATGGTACCAGTTAACACTAGATTTACCGAGTTTTTATTCTCTGCTGAGAGTCCCAAGGTGTTTGTCACCCCTGCTGTGATTTTCACAGGTCTTCAGCCCCATCCTCCTCCTGCTTTTGTTGTGCAAACACACCCATTACCTGTGAGGCCTGGCGCATTTGCATTTTTTACTCAGAGTAGCTCAAATCCAAGGCAGGCTAAACCTCTGTGTGTGACATGGAAACCTTCACAAAAGTCTGCCATATCTATACCAAATATCCCACACGCTGACTGACCTGCAAATATGAAAGACGCACATTCACAAAATATATGGAAACACAAGTCTGTGTTATTTATAAAACAAATTGAGTGAAAATAGAATGAAAAGTTGCTAATAGAATGAAATGAATAAAATGAAAACATGCTAACACTTCAGTCTCCAATGCATGTTTGTATATAAATGTCATAAGCTGAGTGAAGTCATGGTCCATGGCTCATACACATACAGAATAAAATGTCATTTCATTTTCATTGGCCATCACTGAATTATAACACCAAAAGTGAATTTTGTTTTTGTGTGATCTCTCCAGCTTTGCATGTTTGGCTGTTCATGTAAAAATTTATGTATCCGTGCCTCAGTTCCAGGTTCATCTCTTCGTCATCTTTCTGCCTTTTGTCTCAGTGGTTACTGTCCCACACAGTCTGTCTATCTTTCAAAGTCTGTGTTTGCAGCGTTTGAAAACCCAGTGACCATCATCCCTGTATTTGGCAATGGAGTTCCTTGGCTAGAAGAATCGGAAACAATCTTCTTTTTCCTTTCCACCCTGTAGATGCTTTGTACAGAACGTAGGCATTCACGGCCACCAAGTCCAGCATGTTGTAAAACACAGCTACTGGCCACTTGCTTGTTGCTGCTCGTACTGAATACATGCGCGCCATTCTAAACACTGACGTGGAGAATTCCTCTCCCTGTGCAGTGTCCTTTGCCAATGGAGGAAGTTCACGGCAAACGTTATTCACCATGCCCAGTAAAGTGAAGCAGTCTGTGTGACAGTGACAGTGAGGTGAAGAAATTGTCCATTGTGACATTTCTCCCGTCATCCAGAAATGACTCCATCAGACTCATGACCACGTTCTCTGCCAGCCTTCACCAAGAACTGTGCTGAAAGTTTCACTCCAGGAGAACACATGAACATAGATGTACAGCTGTTCTCGACCAAGGTTCATTGTCCATGCAGTATATTTACATTTACATTTACAGGATTTGGCAGACGCCCTTAGCCAGAGCGACTTACATAAGTGCTTTGAGACTCTGCAATGAATTTCCGATGCTAGCTCAATAAGGACCCCAGCTACGAATACTATCTCTGAGAACGCCATTGAGTAGTGCAGAATTTTTATTTTATTTTATTTTTTTAAAACACACACCAGAAAAAGAGTCGAGTAAGAATATAGAAGTTCTACGTCAGGTATTTCTGAAAAAGAAAAGTTTTGAGTCGTCGCTTGAAGACATTCAAGGATTCAGCTGTTCGGACATCTAGGGGGAGTTCATTCCACCAATTAGGTGCCAGGACAGAGAAGAGCCGAGACGCGTGTCTTCCTTGTGCCTTGAGGGGAGGTGGGACCAGTCGAGCAGTGCTGGAGGATTGGAGAGATCGTGGTGCAGAGCGGGGTGTGATGAGGTCCTTTAGGTAGGATGGTGCCAGAGAATTTTTGGCTTTGTATGCGAGCATCAGTGTTTTGAATCTGATGCGTGCAGCTACAGGAAGCCAGTGGAGGGAGCGCAGCAAAGGAGTGGTGTGGGAGAACTTGGGAAGGTTGAAAACAAGACGAGCAGCTGCATTCTGAATCAGTTGGAGGGGACGGATGGCGCTCAGTGGTAAACCCGCTAGAAGCGAGTTGCAGTAGTCAAGGCGTGAGATGACGAGGGACTGGACGAGTATCTGGGTAGCCTGGGTGGAAAGAAATGGACGTATCCTCCTGATGTTAAAGAGGAGAAACCGACAAGAGCGAGAAAGACTGGCGATATGTGAGGAAAATGACAACCGATCATCTATGGTAACTCCAAGGTTTCTAGCAGAAACCGAAGGACGGATTAGGGAATTGTCAAAGGAGATCGCAAGGTCCTGGAGGGGGGATGAGTCAGCCGGGATGTAAAGCAACTCAGTTTTACTAGTGTTGAGTTTTAGCTGGTGAGTGGTCATCCAAGATGAGATGTCTGCCAAGCATGTAGAGATCTTAGTGGAGACATGAGTGTCTGAGGGAGGGAAGGAGAGGATGAGTTGAGTGTCATCGGCATAGCAGTGGTAGGAGAAGCCATGTGAGGATATAACTTCGCCAAGAGATTTAGTGTAGAGGGAGAATAGGAGAGGGCCAAGAACCGAGCCCTGAGGGACACCGGTGGAAAGACAACGTAGAGTAGATATGGATCCATTCCATGTCACTTGGTATATCGCATCCAAGCCGGACAAATTTGGGATCAAGTTCTGGATGGCCACGGATTTGGAGACCAAATACGTCTGCAACGTGTCCCCTAACTTGGGAAAGGACCCCAGTCACCAGAAAAGGGAGAGGCTGGCAGAGAACATGGTCATGAGTCTGATGGAGCCATTTCTGGATGACGGGAGAAATGTCACAACGGACAATTTCTTCACCTCACTGGCACTGTCACACAGACTGCTTCAGCGCAAAACAACACTACTGAGCACAGGGAATAAAGTTTGGTATGAACTTCCTCCAATTTCAAAGGACACTGCACAGCAAGAGGAATTTTCCGCGTCAGTGCTTAGAAGTGGCAGTGTCTCCTTGACAATTTATGCACCTAAAAAAACAAGATTGTGTGTGTTCTGAGTTCTTTGGACCAAGATGTGGCGATCTGTGAAGGCAGAAAGAGGAAACCCAACACGATAACAGACTATAATCACATGAAGGTATGTGAATGTGTGTATAATTTTACATCAGTGCTACAATGTTTTCTGATATGTACTATACAGGCCTATATAGAAAGAAGGTAGAAAAAAAGCAAATACACTCATGACTCTCTCTCTCTCTGCTGTTATCGTGTGGTGTAAATGTGTTGGACCAAATGGCGCGCATGTATTCCGTAAGAGCAGCAACATGCAGGTGGCCAGTAGCTGTATTTTACAACATGCTGGACCTGGTGGTGGCAAATTCCTACGTTCTGTACAAGGCATGTACAGGGTGGGAAGGCAAAAGAAGATTATTTTTGAGTCATCTAGCCAAGGAACTCCATTGCCAATTTATGCCACAAAAGGCTATGGGGACAGAGGAAGGCTGCTGCTGTGCCAGGACTTGTATGGACAACTCAGTGTCAGGTACAGGAGAACTGCAACAGAAACCACAGCAGGTTTACCAGTGCAAAGTGTTACAAATTCACTTGCGCCAAATGCAGGGATGATGGTCACTGGGTCTGCAAACACTGCAAAGTTTGAAACACTCAATTTTTTTTATAAATAAAACAGACTTGTGCTTCCATATATTTTGTGAATGTGTGTCTTTCATATTTGTAGGTCAGTCAGCGTGTGGGATATTTGGTATAGATATGGCAGACTTTTGTGAAGGTTTCCATGTCACACACAGAGGTTTAGCCTGCCTTGGATTTTAGCTGCTCTGAGTAAAAAAATGCAAATGTGCCAGGCCTCACAGGTAATGGGTGTGTTTGCACAACAAAAGCAGGAGGACAATGGCCCAAGAAACTCTCAGCAGGGATGCTAGTAGGTGTTAGGCCCAGGGAATTTACGCAAATTTGCGTAGATTTGGCAGTTCTAGTGACCAGTTAAACCTCTAAAACCTTTTGAGTTTCTTTTACTACTGCATACTCATGTAATAGGAGTACGGTACAATTCTCTCTACTCTCCTCAAGGTGGCGCTAAAGGCCTACCTTTAAAATACAATTTCGTTTTTGTTCATGAACATCACGCCACATAACTTGACATATATTTATATATTCCCTTTATTAAACGTATGGATGTGCTGTTTTTTAAAGGTGAGTTCTACCTGAACATGGTCTCATCTCAAATTCATAACACCATTTGCACCTTTCCTCATTTCACCAGACAGCTACAATGTAGTGTGTCAGTTGGTGGATTAATGTGTGACACTGTCATGTTCACCATTCCATCTGTCCGCAGACCATCATCAGTGCGCTGAAACACGCCTGCGAGATCCTCACCGAGGACCCAGAGGGAGGTCCTGCCCGCATTCCCTTTGATACCTTTGCAGATCTCTACGCCTACCTGGCCCAGCTGGATGGCGATATCCCCCGGGACCAGATCGACAGCTTTCTGCACAGCCTGCAGGATCACGCGTGAGTAACACTGTGGAGAGTGACGCATATCTCTAATTAAATACTGCTCCCCAAGTTCCATAAGAATACACCAAAGTCTTGCTGAGTAACATTAATGAATTTTAGGAGAAAACACAACATCTATTGTAGCATCATCATCATCATGGATTATTAAAAGAAAACACTAAATCTGAGTTTGATATTGAGTTAGATTGTAGATTTAATGATTGTACCCTTCCTTCTCTTATTGAACTTTTTTTTTTTGCATGCCCAGACCATGTTGAGTTGCCTATTTGAGAAAGAGATGTACACACATATTCAGATGGAATGAAGTCATTCACTCACCATACTGCATAATATACAAGTGAAGACAAATCAGGAAATGACATCAGGGGATTTTATTTCCCTGCTATGTGGTGAGCTGAGATGGGCCAGGATCAATGCCCAGCCCTCCTGGCCCCCAGCCAGCGATTCTAGCATTACCACGTGCTGGTTTGCATGTGCCAAAACCGCTTATATTTCCAATAATCTTAAATGCACCAGAAACATCAGGATTCCCGCAGCGAAACCTTGTCCATTTGTAACCTTGACCATGTTTGCTGTTTTTTTTTGGTTGAAGCAAGATGGGCTGTTAGTGTCGTCTTTTGGTTTTAATAAAGGAGTAAGAGGACTGATCTAATAAGAGGAGCACTACATTATCGAGAGAGAGAGAAAAAGAGAGAGAGATGGAAGGGAGGAGGGAGAAGACTATGCCTGAGAAGCGCAACTTTCGAGACCAGCTCCCAGCTCCAGGGCGAGCTGAACTCCTCCCACTATTCTCTGTATTTTTTGACATTCACTTTGGGCCTAGAGTGCTGTTGGGAATGATGAAACCCCTCCCTGCGACTTGGTGCATTTCCAGAGAGGAGCTTAACTGGAGTCTTCATTAGCTTATTTTCCGCTGCCTATGCCCCGGGGATAGATGCACTGCGAATCGCTTCCCTGCGAAGTGTATTGGAGCACAGTTTCACAATCGGGGAGCAGATGTCTGACCTCAGTTTGTATGACTGTATTCAGTGACAGGTTCTGCTAATTTGTTTTTTTTAAGCAAGCAATTAGGCATTGATTCCCCCCCCTCTTTTTTCCAGGAAACGTCAGGGAGGGATGGTGCAACCAACAAACTTCACTGGTCCTCAAAGCTGAGAAAACAAAGCCAACAACAAAGGTTACGTCACCAAGTCTTAATTTCATTTGTCCATTTGGACACATAAGACTAACAACAGTGACATCTGAACTGTGCTGCTCTGGTTGGAACAGGCTGTAAGGTTTTTGCTCAGATTTATGTACTGTATATTCATCTTTGATTTGCATTTTGAAATAAAAATATTTAATAATCCTTTTTTTGTGGCTTTCTGGTTTATATTCTGCATGCTGAATTTTTGGTCACATTTGAAGGGTCCCAGTGCTGAAGATCTGAGCTTTTTTGTTCTTTTGGAGCAAAATTCCAGCACTGCAGAGCCATACTAAACTTAGAGTAGCTTTAATGTCACTGTCTCTGATTGTTGGAGTGACAATGTAACTGTTCAATCCAGTAAAACAAGGGACATATTCTTCTCAAAGCTTAAAAAAATCATTTGTTATAACTTACTCTCATTTAGTGAATACATTAATTTGTAATGAAAATTGCCCTATGTGAAATGTATGTAACTTGCATACTTTTTTGTTCAAAGTGCTTAGTGCTTACTGTGCAGACAATATTGAAAATCGGTACTTTATTTAATTGTAGTGATTTATAGTATAGGACTACTTCAAAACATAGTTTATTTGTAATACTTCTGTAGGTTTTAGTCCCAGATCGTTGCTTTTGTAAAAACTGGAGGTCCTTTCTCCCAGTCTGAAGCAGCCCACTGAGCTGAGTCTCCCTCATACACAAATGACACCCTATGCACAAATCATGTTAAACCGAGACTATCTATTCATTACACAAAACGGTGCCCATCTTCATTAATTTTGAGAACTTATCAAGGGTTGCCTGCAACTCTTTTCTGAAGACGTAAGCAGATACGTTAAACGATCCAATGTTTTCAGCTGCTTCACCGCATTACATATATTGGTACGCCGTCTCCTGTCACGCTGTACTGATTTACTTTTATTCTGAATTTGGATGTAAGCAGCCATTTAATGGCAGGTTTTCAATTTCAGGATGCCGAGACCCAAAGCACAGCACATTTTCGCTGTAGCCCAGCTCTCGCACGCCTATTTCAGATAATCAACGTGCAATCAAGCCCTTGATAATTTGAACCATGTGTGTTACTGTGTCCTTACTTCTGTTTATTCGTAGATATATGGGATGCACTGGAAACAGAAAACAGTGGTTCAATTTTGAACATGCCTTCTTTAAGTTAAAGATGTTCATTCATGAAAGCTGTTCAGAACTTCTGAAGATACACGTCTGTTTATTATATTAGTTAATCAGCTAGTAACTACATTATTGCTAAAGCTTTGTCTTAAAAACACTTTATACAAAATAAAACAATGTGTATGAACTGCTCTTATGCAAGGTTATTTTAATTGGCTGTCACAAACCCATGATGATGGTGTTCAATGTGTACACCATAAATGCCTGTAGGTCATTGAGGCATTTATAAATAAAGCATTTTATCTTTTAAAAAAATCTTTTTATGTCTTTCTTATAGGTATTTGAAAGTTTTATTTTAGTCCAAGCAATTCACCCTCTCTGATACAATACCATCTCGGTTGCAGATATACACATTTTTTTAAAATCCTTTTAATAATGCTCACCGCAGCAGCATTCCTGGGTAATACGGCTTCTGTTTAGGCTAGCAAAGAATCCCAAAATAAGCTGAGGAAGTTTAAGTTATTCTGAGCACGTTTTTCTGAGTATGGATCTCTTAAAAAGCCCAAATAAACAAACCTGTGAAACAAAAAGACAAACATTTCCTGTTGAGCCAGGATCAGCCTGGATTTCAAATACAGGAGTTTTATAGTCATACTCATATAGTCAGTCACACTGTCGTTTTCCCCCATATTATTAAGTTAATCTCACTGAAAATCAAAAGGATATAATCATTCTGCAATGATGCATAAGATGGGCACTTAAGGGTTAAAGCCGCAGCCCACATATGGTAAGTCAGCAGATGAGTCAGATGCTACAGTGGAGGTGTGCAAATGAGGTGGGGGCTCTGAAAATGAAGGAACTGAACAAGACTGGGAGGTTTCCACATAGCAGCTGGTAACAGATTATAGGTAAGGTAATAAAGTGCCCCCTAATCATAAAGCCTTACAAATGGAGTAGAATACACTGTGTAATCAGGGCTTGAATTACGCAGTGGCTTTTGGGGATGCCCAATTTTCTGGTGTGCACCACTGGAAAATAAAATACAACCTATAACACAAAAGTGGGCAATTTTTTTAGAGCCCCCCCACAAACATCTCAGGAGAGGCTTTCAAGGGAGCTCATGTCCTTTACAGGGGGCCAAGTTCTCTGTAGCTCCCCCGTAACTCAAACCGTGCATGTAATCAGTTATATACATACATGAAATAGACTAAATCAACATAAATTCAAACCTAACGCTTCCACTTAGTTTCCATGGTACAAACTCTCTTGAAAAAATGGACATGGACCAGACTTGCTGTAAATGAATGACTTAATTGAAAAGTCCATTGGTTACCACTTACTAATCTTATTTATGAAGGTTGCATAGCTAATTTGTGGTGACCTTTAGGGTGATTTTTTTTGTCAGTTTGGTGCCATGTTATCCAAGAGGAGATTCCTAGTTGTACTTTCAACCTTAAAGGCAGATATAACTAATCATTTGGTCTCAGAGAACCTCACACTTATCCGGATGTACTGGCTTTAAAGCTTTTTAAGTGGCCTGCAAAGAACAGCATGGTGTTCTCTCCCTCGAAAGCTCCCTAACAGATGGGATATCTTCCTAATATTTCAGCTGTCTGACACACATGCAGGTCTATTGCACCCAGCACAGGAACTTTGCAGCAATCCCATCACTCATCGATCATCGGCTTTAGTATTTAAGTTAATAATGCTCCTTGTAGAAAATCAGATAACTGCTTTCAGTAATTACGCTTGCAATCTACGTACGCAGATGCTTTGTGCAAAGTGCAGTACAATAGATAATACATTACAGACACGTAGCTGTCAAGGAGTCAACTAGACATAAGGTCAGCAAACCTGAGCTTCCAATGAAAAGCCAGTAAGAAGTGCCAGGGTCATCATGTCTGTTTCAGGGAGCTTAATAACTGCCATCAAGTTATTCTGGTTCATTAAGCTGCACTTTACCGTCTTACTGACTTCCCTCTGAAGAGCAGGTCTCCCCAAGCACGGCTGTGTCTTCCAGTCTTGTCAGCTGAGGGCAGTTGACCTAAGAACTATACTTTATTAAGAGTCCCATAAAAAAATTAAAGGTTTATCCAGCTCATCAGAGCATTGTCATCGAAACAGCATAAAATCAAAAGCTGAGTGAAGAACTGGCTGCTTTTAGAATGATTTAATTATATATTTATATATTAATTTTGATATATTCTGCATTGTTTTTGGGTTGCCAGGTGGGATAATGGGCAAAACTACTGCGTCAGAGCTACTTTTACGAGGAATCCTAAGATTCGGGTTAACTGCTGTCTCAGAGCTACTTTTGCAAAGAAAATAATCTGTGCAGCTACTGAGTTGCGACGGTAAAAGTTGACAAACGGGGGCAGGCGGCTGTTTCAACTCAGTGAATTTTGCTGACCAGTGAGGGGGAGGTTACAGTCTGACTGTCGTGATCGACTAGGCATGTCTGAATGATCGATCTGTCGGTTATAATCATCTGGTTGCCGACCTCTGCTCGACAAAATGTGAACCACACACGTTATATGTATGCGATGCAGCGCTGTCATCTCTCATGTCACAATATTCATAGAATATTATTTTTATGTCTGCGATGGGCTGGCCCCCCATCCTGGGTTGTTCCCTGCCTCGTGCCCATTGATTCCGGGATAGGCTCCGGACCCCCCACGACCCAGTAGGATAAGTGGGTTGGAAAATGGATGGATGGATGGATATTATTTATGTGAAGGTTGGTGAAATTTGGTAAATGCTGATTAAATACAAAATCCACAAACTTCTCAGTCTCCGGTCTCAGTAAAATAATACATATTGTCCAATAAAAAACCACACATGTCCACTTTTTTGGTGAGTGCCACATTTTGCTATAGATGGAATACACCTCTTCACTTCTGCTTACTAATAGCATTTGGCATGTAATTAACCAATGAGAAAATGTTTTATTTCATCTACTTTATGCTTGTACTAGTTAACAATTGTATTCATAATGGTAGTTTGCATGGATTCATTTATATGACTAATTTTAACAATGTAACATTAATGGATAGATAGCTAGCTAACTAACATCATTGGTAATTGTGAATATACAGTGTGATTAGTTTGTGTCTTGTTGACTGACATATTTGCCTCGTTGACGACAATCCACATAAGTCCATTTAAAAAATTTAACTGTTCACTCATGGCTTTATAAAGGTAGGTTTCTATTTGAGTTGCTAAGGGTGTCTCATTATGTTGTGTCTGGGTTTGTTTTGTAAGGTAGTTTCTGAGACAATGTGTTTTTTCACGCTCATGAAATAATTAAATTTTGGAGATACATGTTTCCCATTGGACAGCAATGACTTTGCATATTAGTATCCAGGTGACAGTGAGTCTGGAGCCTATTCCAGACAGAACAGGGCACAAACAGGGGGACGCCCTAGATGGGATGACAGTCCATAGAAGGGCAAACACCCACTCAGACACACACACACAGACACAAGCTGCACACACAGACAAACACAAGCACACAAAAACAGGTTTTTTAATTAAATCTTTGTGGGGACTCTCTTAATTTCTCTTTCTTTAAAACTTTAATCCCAACATGACAACCTTAACCCCTACCCAGCCCTAACCTTAACCATAAGTAACCAAACCAAATACCAGACTTTTGGCATTTTTAGTTTTTTGACCACATTCGCAGATCTTTGTGGGGATCTGAAAAATGGTCACCATAATGTCAAAAGGTTTTTAGCACATTGTGTCCCCACAATGTATTTGGTATAAACATAATCCACAAACACACACAGACACACACACACACAAAATAACAGTAGGGGCAAAATAATAAAAATATAAAAGAAAAGCAATTCCAACAATGCAGAATGAAATGATAACAAAACAAGCGTATTCTCCATGCGTTTGATATGAAAGTTGGCCCGGCCTATCTCCACATCTTTGTTGTTCCTGTAATACAGGATGCAGCACTGTGAAGATAGACAGGAGATCCTCATGGAAGAATCATGACCAAGTTATATGGGAGTTGACCATGCCAGTCAGTCATGTCAAGAGAAAAAATAAAACTGGATCACACAGTGGTCTTGTTCTACTCGCCATGATGCCAGGATGTGGGTGAGACCCAGGTCAGCTTTGACTGTGTTGATTCACATTAAGCTCCGACCGGTGCCACGTGTGGGACGTGGATTGATGAAGTCAGCCTTTCACATTTCAGTATGCAATTAGAGACAAGGACTGCATACTTAATCTGGCTCTGATTAAGTATAATTAAGTGCTTAGTGTTACAGGCAGGGGAGTAACTGTGGGAGGCTAAAAAAAAACACTTTTTTAAATTCTGGCATTTATTTTGATTGCTTGAGGAGGAAAATTGGAAAATAAACCTACTTAACACTACAAGTAATTTTCTGCTGGATGCAATTATACATGGAGCAGCAGAGGCGAGGCCTCAGGCTCTCAGTAAAAGGTAGAAGGCATACGTGGGTATTAACAACAGAATCTCTGATTATATTTTGGCAGGATATTATATTTATGCAGGAAACCAAAGTTCATATTTTTGTTTTTGGGTTATTTTTTGGGTTTGCAATTTCACAGGCTGTGAATGATTTCATAGATGTAATTTAATTTGCATTTAAAATTACATTTAACATTTAGTTGGTATTTTCAAGAATGAAACAAAAAAAAAACTGAAATGTTTCAACAAGAAAAACTTTGCAACTGTGATTTAATAATGTCACTCTAGTGCTACATTTTAGTGAATGTGGACATAACAGTCTGTGGCCACAATATTATTAGGCTCATTTATAAATAACGCACTGTACAGGGGGCGGGGTGGGGGGAACTACACTTACGGGGTGACTAACAGGCTTTTGCGTAATTTCCCGCCAGAAAAGCGTACGAAAAGCGAAAGTCGAATGCGAACAATGCTTTTTTTAGCCTGCTAATTTGTTTACATGTTAAGCGATATTTTGTAGACGCAGCTACTATGTTTCCATAAACTAACAAAATTTGCCCTGGAATTAACGGCTCCGGATATCAAGACTGACATTAGTCTCGATGCTGACATTTTAAACAGCGGTTTTTAATCTACTCAGAGAACAAGAGGGTGAGAGGGGATGGGATCAGAATAAAAAGGGGAAGATTACGAGAGGGACCGAGGGGAGGAGGACCGTAATCGGATTATGAAGCCGTAGTTGGCAGATGCCTCATTCCCTCCGCGGTAGGTGTTGCAGATCACTTTATAGTCCATGTCTAAATATTAAAATGATACGATTTCATTGGATATATATCCGTTTGTTAAATTTGGAAATGACTTTGAAAGATACGTAGTTTTTCTTTCGTTTATACATGTGGAATTTTGAGTACGTTTACTAGTGTTTAATTACTTTTTATAAACGGATGCCAACTTTGATAAAAACCTCCTTTGGATTTTGAAGTTAAAAATGAATGCGAACAAACACAAACCTCCGTGGATCGGACAGCTTTTAATAACTGTTTGAAAGTCTTTAACTGAGTTTAAATCGGACTTCAAGGATAGCGATTAGTGAAACACTCACTCTGGATGTCTAACGCTGAGTGAAGTTTCTTCGCGATCCTAATTTCCTAATACTTGGATGTACTTGGATTGGGTGTCACCGTGCTTCGAATGAAAGTTTTTGCTCCGGGAGAAATTGCATTTACGGGGTTAAATGATGCTGATAACGGACCACAGGGACAGAGGAAGATCCTCGTCTATCAAATTAAAGCACATTTCGCAAATCAAATATGGAGATGTGCTGGTTCATCCCGCACCAGTTGAGCGGTCAGCATCGCTATCCGAGGAAGACGATCATCCGTCTTATTCTGAATCAGGAGAGGACTACGAAGAGTTCGATGATTTTTCGGAGATACCCGACACTAGGAGCATCGCTTCGGATGACTCTTTCTACCCGATGGAGGATGAGTTGGCAGGAGCCGGCACCTGGCCACATGCAGAGTGTTCTGCGGCGCCTTCTTTTTTCCAGGCGTGTAGCACCAACAATGCAGTCGGGATTAAGATAATGATAAGACAAGGTGTGGCTGAAGAAGAAGTTATGAAAACAGATAAAAACAACAGGGTAAGTTTAATGTTTACCCAGATGCAGCCTACGAACCAGTAACTTTCTAAGAAAAAGTAATAACCCACGTTATAAACGCGTCCATTTACACGCATGCGCAGTAGCGCTAGTTCGCCGGCTGGCGTTTACATCCGAGGCAGATTAATAAACTATTTTTGAACATCAACTTACTCGGGATAAAGCGCATTACTAATATGTAACCAAAACCTGTCCACTCGTCTCATATATAACTACAGGCTTCCACTCGTATTAATTTTAACGTGCAGCAGCTATCCTAGATTATTAAATACGCGGCGTCATTTTTTCTGTATGAAAGAGTTTTGTGATGACTTTCTAAACATAAATAAAAATAACCATAGTTATGTTAACTGTATTAGTGAAACAAACAGCTTGACAAGCCTGCACAAATAATTTAATAAATTAAGAAGAGTAATTTTTATCAAAACAATGCATTTCACAAGCACTTCTTTCCATAAGTTACGGTGACGATCCGCCTGCTGTATGTGCCATGTCTTGCACTACTACATTCTCCATCATTTGCCTAACACGGCTGCCATAGCCTATGTGGAGAATAACTGTGGCCCTTAATACGCCCCTGTGCCGAATCGTCCAGAGGTTTCCTCACTGATGTTTTAAGGCATTACGTTACTATTCACTATGATAACATTAGCTGCAATGTCAGCAAAATGTGGAGAAGCAGCACATACGTTTTTTTCTGTCATTCTCTTCCCTTCTTTTTTGTTACACTAGCAACAAATAACAGAAATCACAATTGCAGGGCATTTATGAGCAAACCTATAGTGAAGACAACATTTACATTCAGAGGTTCATTATCGCTTTTACTTACAGGTGAACTTTATATAATTTCTGCCTATTTAAATCGTTTTTTCTTTGATTATTTGTTGGACGTTAATTGCTCTGGAAAAAAGTAGCTTCAGAAGTAAAATGTCACCGTGTCCACATTTTAACTATGTGCTGTGGTAATAGATATAAACTGGAACATTTGTGCGTTTAATTATCTCTTGTGGGCTAATTGGGTAAGTGAAGGCGCCGAGCTGGCCGGCTCTGCCTTGTTTTGCACAGACCTCAATGCTTTATAAACAGCGCCCTATGGTAATAGCAGGTATGTGTTCGAAAAATGCACACTAACTCCTAATGAAATCAGGATGTTACTGACTGTTGCGAAAGGAGCCCTAGTACTCCCTCCTGCAGACTGTGTCCAGTTTAAGCAGGATATTTCTGGCCTAATCGTTGAAATATGAACGTTTTTCTTATATGCCCCTGAACGTATCATTCACTGTAATTCATACAGTTTGATGGGGGTCGATGGGGGCCTTCCCTTACTTGTAAAAGGGACAATGTTTCTTTATACTACGCGGTTCGGATTTAGCAAAGTTTACGCTGATGCTCATTAATTTAAATTACATGCTGCATTTCTTCGATTTCCCACCCACCCAAGTAAGCAAAACAAGCAAAGAAATAACTGCAAAGCCAAACAATATTAGTCAGAGCACTTAGGAATACAGTATTCAGAATTTTACTGAATTCAATCCTGATAACTATGCAAATAATGTATGTGTGGAAACACACTGTAAAGAATTAGCTTAATTTATAAATTAATTGTAATGGTGGGCACAAATTGGAATTGTTTCATAATTATAATTATTAACAATGTTATGAATAATATGATGGCTCTTATTGTTCTTAGTAATCATTGCTCTTGCAGGCTTGTTTCTTTTTGGAACTGGAAACATTACTCATAGCCATTTCCTGAGGGTATACTGAGTTTCATTTCAGACTGATTACATGATAACACTCATGGGGGGTTGCAGGTAGCAAATCAAGCAGTCTTTGTGGTTCTAATTTGGGGAATTACGGCATGGGAATTTCCCCTTTGGGGTAACTTGGCAGTTGAAGTTTAAATAGTATTTTATTTGGTTTTGTCTGTTCCGCCATAGTGCCTGAGTGTAAAATGCTTAAACATGCACGCTGCTATGACATTATATCATCAGCAAAAGTGCAAATGCCACAAACACCATCATTCACTTCCCCATTATTCCCGTTCGATCACCAGCCTCACAGATGTAGGGTCGTGCAGTTTAATGTGCTCTTCTCTCTTGTTTTTCTCCTGTGAACTCTGGGGTATTCCAACAGTCCAGAGCAGGGCTGGAATGGCCATTTGGCGTACTGGGCACTTTCCCGGTGGGTCGGTGGGTATGCAAACTCCGCACACAGAGAGCATGCAAACTCCACACACAGAGAGCATGCAAACTCCGCACACAGAGAGCATGCAAACTCCGCACACAGAGAGCATGCAAACCCCCACATACAGAACATACAAACTCCGCACACAGAGAGCATGCAAACCCCCACATACAGAACATACAAACTCCGCACATAGAGAGCATGCAAACTCCGCATACAGAGATCATGCAAACCCCACACACAGAACATGGAAATTCCGCACACACAGAACATACCAACTCCACACACAGAGAACATGCAAACTCTCTACACTGAGATCATTTGAACCCGCACACACAGAATATGCAAACTCTACACACACACAGAGTGTAGGTGGAACTGGAAGTATGAGGTTCTCTACTAGAAGAATGCTTGCTGCTATCTTGAGAAAGACGTACGGAAAAGCCTGAAGTGTAGGGCAGTGGGATGTTTTCAGTCAGAATGCGGTATGTAATTAATAATTTATCTCATTAGGGGGGTGAACCTTCAGCCTTTTCAAACAAATTAGTTGAATGTTTAAGTGGTGATATGCTGAGGGATATACAGTACAGTGTAAAGGATATTCTTTCCACGATTTCCAGTTTTCAGCTGCCTTTAAAACCTGTATTCCAGGTGACAGTCTTTGGCCCAATTCCCTCCAAGCATAAATTATGGATCAGGAATCTGGGGAGTGATATAATAGATGCTTTAGGTATATACACTTACTACCAAGCATATATGATGAGTAATTCACATTGGATAACAGAATGTACTAAATTGTTTATAAGCTAGGGGAGTATGAAATGGTGTATATGAACTATTCTTAAGGGGATCCATCTTCCAGATGCAAGCATTGCACCTTTATATTCCTACTGTGATTCTTACTGCGAATAATTATGGAGATTCTGTGAAATAAATGAATGAATAAATAAATTTAATGTTCTTGTGGATATCCCTTTGTCTGGAAGTAGCTTTCCGTGCTGTGGTATTAAATACTTTATCTTTATATAGGCTATCAGTGTTTACGGGGAGCTGGTTACTCAGTAGGCAGAGGGCAGACTAGAAACCACTACTGGAGTATTAGATCTTTTGGCTAATCTGATAGCTCCTTCACTGATAGCTCCTGGAGGAGGTACAATCTCTACCTGGGGAAATGGGGGCTTGCATTTCCCAAAGACCTGCTCACCATTCGGGATCTATTCTTCCTGATCCTCACAGAGATGAGTGCAGTAGAGAAAGAATGGCAAGGTGATTGTGTTTACACTGTAAAAGCAGTGTTTGTGTGACTGTGTGCGTCAGGATTTTAGGCACATGTCCGGAAGGTCATTGATTCCAATCCCTTGATTAAGGCCCTTAATACAAACTGCTCCAGGGACGTTGGATAAATACCTGGCCCTGTACTCTGACCCTTAGTTCTCACCTCTATCTCCAAGCCTCATAGGAGAGCATGATGGGATATGTGAAGGTTGGATTTTGCACATGCACCATGTGACAATATATTGATGGGCTATCCTTCAGAACTGCGCAATCTGTTTTTCTGTGTTCCTCCTTTAGAATGCTTACCCAGCCGCTTAATTTGCATAGAGGGAAAAGCCAGCTGGAATTAGGTTACTTTAAAGAAGAAATCCAGTTTATAAAGGCATATTCTACATAGTAGGAAGGTAGATTGTAATTTCACTAAATCTGCATGCACAAAGGATGAATAATTCATGGTCTATAATGGCAGCTGTTTTTTTCCACTCTTCATGCCCAAATGTAGGTGTAAATGTAAAACTGTACTGTAGATGGTTTAGAAAAATTCTCACCAGATGTGGAGGAAATATTTTCAGAATCTTTCTCCTTAATGGCTTTTAGTATCGCGTTTGCCTCAAACTTCGAAGTAGAATGTTTACTTATTTTACAATGAGAGGTACAATAAAGTTAGTTTGTAATGTTTTTCAAATTAATCTAATGTAGATACATTCATCTTGCAGAGCTCAAGACCTTTTCTGCATTGGTTGATCTGTTTCTTAAAGCAGCAAAAACGTTGAGGTAAATCGGTCATTCAGAGGTTTGCTCAGCTGTCCTGTGATTCACACTGCTACACTGCAAAAAAGAAGAAGTTTTTTTACGTTTGCCATCCATTTCCCTTGAACACTGAAAATTTCATGGTTCTGATTAGAGGACATGTGTCTTTCTGCTGGCTTTGGAATGTTCCAATACCTGACAGATCTGGGGAAATTTTTGTGTGATGATTTGAAATATGCTTTGCTCTAAGGTGACATGTAGGTCAGTATGAATAGGACCAGCGGCACATAACAAGTAAAAACACAAACACATTACTGGTGAATGCAGTTTGGTTGGGCTGGGTTGCTTTTCTGTGTGTGATACTAAGATATTAACCTGTTACACAGAGGTTAAAAATACTATATCAACTATCGTGCCCTGACAGAGTGTTATTTATGGATGTGCCATGTTGGTCTTTGTACTCAGAGTGTAAAACTGTATGCACGGGTCATAATCTTGTAATAAAGCCAATGGCGTTTTTGGCCGACTCCCCATTCATAGTGTAGTGGTCATTTCTGCCTGGAAACATCCCTGTTGAAGATCAGACTGTAGTGGTGAGTTTATAGGGTTTTCTTGAAGATCGTGGAGGATTGTTCAGTATACCAAACAAGGGCTTTAAGACTTTCATCCTTTCAGACTCAGACCCTACGTTAGGACTGTAGTGACATTAAAGAGGTGTAAATCCGCTGAGGTTTGGTGCCACCATTACATTGGACACGTGCAATGTCCCCCCAAAAGTAATTATAATATTAATATAATATATAATCCTTGAAATAATGTAGTACATTCATGTCTCTGCCTCATTATCAGGCAGATTTTATTTTTCTGAAATGGTAATTAGCTTAGACCTGGGGCATGTAGTCATTACCACATTGCTGTATATTTATGTAGCCAACGCTGGCTGATGAATTGCTTTCCTCAGCAGAGGCAATCACCAAATTAGAGAGGAACGTGGAAGGAGACCCCCTCCCAAAAAAAAAAGCATCTGTCCCTAATTGTTCCGGCAAAGAAGGGCGTCTGGGAGTTATATTTAACCACGCGCTGGCGGCGGCATGTCCGCGTGACGGGGGGCTGGTGGCCTTTCGCTGTGCAGGGCGTGAAAGATGACAGACACGAATAATAGTTTGGGACAACCTGTGGGGGGGGCAAAAGACTGGCATCAGAAAAGGTACACAGAGAAAGAGGCGTTTAGCCCTAAATGCACTTTCAGTGTGTTTTGTTCTCCTCAGTAAAAAAAAATAAAAAGTATCTCTGCGTTGCGTGATACTGCCAATGTCTGCGATCCGAAGTAAAAGGGTGCCGGTGTGACTGGTAATGTGCCGGTAAAGCCGGGCAGGGAAGGATGGCGGTAAGCAGATCAGCGCAACGCTGAAGGGATTTGGGATTTACTGTGTCCCGGGCCTCTGACAGCCTGCCGAAATGTATTAACTATTTGCACTGCATTGCATTAGGAATCAGGAGTCCATTGGCTTGGAAATCTCTATGGAGAATGTGCATCTATTCGAAGTTACAGATTTCAGCTGCAGTTACCTTGTGAGGATACTGAGGTCGTGTCACTTATAATCTAGGGTTTACCTAGAATGCAGCAACTGGAACTAATACAAACGTGATGCTTTATGGCGTTTTGCCATTGTTTCTTTACCCTCAAAGAATTTTTGCCACTCAACCCCATAGATCCTAACCAGTTTCAAGCCATTTTTCCGGTTGTTTTAATGAGACTTTCACAATCATTATGATCTTCTGAATTATGTATAGCAGTTGTCTGAAACAGGAGATTGTGATAATATGTGTTATAATAATATACAACACATTTTGGTAAAGTGGTATAATATTCTCGTTGCCCCTGGTTACATGCTGAAGGCCTGTCTGTTCCCCATTGGCCACGCCCGCTTCAAGATTATCCTAATCTGTGATTACTGTCACTATGCTCAGTCTTGACATTTGATTTTGTCTAGTCAGCCCTGGTGGTCTGGGTTTCTGATTCACTCACTTCCCTGGTGTTGTGTGGTTCCGGTGTTTTGGGTTGGTTTTATTGGTTATGGCCCAGACTTTTGGTTTGCCCCTGGCTTGCAGTTTGGGGCACGGTCGGAACTATAGACAGTGCAGCTGCAATGGGGCCCCACGGAGAGTCGATGGGCCACTTCACGGAGAGAATCAGGGGGCTATTGATCTATTGGATTGAAATACCGATGCACGTCACACTGCATTATCAGCCACCAGAAACCAAACAATATATCTATCATATGTTTGTGACAAGGCTGTAAAAGTTCTATATTGTGCCTGTGTCTGGATATTACATAAAGATACATAGTACATCTGTAGCATTTGACTGTTAATAGTCAGAGACTTTGTTTTCATGGATGGACATATCAAGAAATAAAAAGGGAGCCCCCCCCCCCCCCCAATAAAATCTTGCACTGGAGCCTATTATAAGAAGCTTATGCTACTGATTTGGGGGTGTGTGATTTTGCCCGAGATCATGCACTGTGCTCATGACCGTGTTAATAAATTTCTGTTTCCCTTAATTCAGTCTTTTTTTTTGTGGAAATTATGTATTTTATTTAATGCTGTTTCATATGGGAAAATATAAGTATAATGCAATGCAAGGTACAAAGCTTAATTTTATAGAATAAGAAGTGAAATGTAATTCAATGAGGGATATCGATGTGCTTTCATGTTGTTTGACAAAGCGCACTGCAGAAAAAAGAAAATGATTCATGTTTCTTATATTGTTTCAACAGGTTTGATTTCTTAGGTTGCTTTATTCAGGGCATATAGTTACTGCAGAAACGGTATCCCAGGGGACATTGAGGGGAACTGAGTGTTTGCAGTTTGACTTAAGTTTTGGACCAATTTAAAAACTAAAAATGATAACAGCCCTTGAGCTAGTGCACTGATCATCCAAAGGGATTTAAATGGTTACGTATGTATGTATGTATATATGTATGTATGTATGTTTCCTAGGAGATTCACTGCATTTTCTTTCTGGGATATAAGGATGTAAATGGTAAAAAGAACTGGATTTGTGGCATATGTGGTTGGGGAGGATTAATGTGAATGAGGTGCTGTGTCTCAGACATGTTGCGTTGTGGAGGTAGGTGAGCTGCAGCCTGCGGATATACTGGTTATCGGCAGCACATGAATCGGTAAAGGTGCTGAGTGAATGTGGAAAATGGGGTGGGGGGGTCATAATATATTTTATATATACGTTTTCTGCTGAAGCATTTTGAGATATGCATTTTGGCTAATCGTGCAGGGAGAGTACTGACTAGTAAGATGGCAAGAATAAAGCATGAAATATAAACTGAGATGTGTGTCTGAATGTACATTTCATGGGCTGTAAAACCAGGCTGCCACAAAAAGATGAAAGATGAGTGATCTTAAATGAGTGAGCACTGGCAGCTTAAAGTCACCTGACCACTGACACTGAAAGATGAGTGACCTTAAACGAGTCAGCACTGGCAACTTAAAGTCACCTGACCACTGACACTGAAAGATGAGTGACCTTAAACGAGTCAGCACTGGCAGCTTAAAGTCAACTAACCACTGACATTTAACTATTGAATGATTTTAAGAAATCAGTACTGACTGCTTCACATTCAATCACCTAAGCAGTGACATTGAAATATTACTTTGCATCATGAAAAGTGTTCTCATAAATTTTAAAAAGCAGGCTGAAAACCCACATAAAATGTTTACACCGTTTTTCTTAATATTTCATTTTGTGTTAACCAGAAGATGATCAGTTTTTAAAATATTTTGATATCAGCTGTTCACAACAATAAACAAATTCATCAAATTAGATGGGGTTTCCAGTTTCTATTAGATTTTATTTTATTCGAACATCCATCACTTTATTCAGATTTGCAAAGCACAGATTAATCCATGCGTTAAGCTGCGAAAAACAGTGAATCCAAAAGCAGGCCGAGGATCTCTTGTTTGGGCTGGTCTTCTGGCGACAGCTGTCCGTAGCTCCATGGTAATTTAATCACGACCTCCCACGCGGCGCAGCTTCCATTTCCAGTTTTCTGCTGTAACATCTATTTAAGAATTACGTGAGGGGGGGGAAACAGCTCCACGACCAAGTCTGCTGCCGTAATGGACAAGCTGCTGACTCGTTAAGTAGGACGATCATGATCTTCTCAGTGTGGGCTCGGCGAAATGAAAGACACACCGTAACTAGATTGGGTTTCCTCTGAAGACCCTGTATCGCCACAGTTAAATTTCAGTAATTGGGCTGGTCCAGACACTGTGGCTCAGTGGGTAAAGCTGTTGCATTACACCTACGCCACTAGGCACTGGAATGTCCCTGCTCTGCTCAATGTGAAGCGTTTCCATAAGGTTAGGCTTATTATCGTCTTTGAATTGCTCATAGTGTGTGACTGCAGGTGTCCTGTGATGGACTGGCATTCCAGTCGGGGGTGGGGTCTCCTTGCCCTGTGCCTAATACTACTTGGGATTGGCTCTCTGACCAGGATAATTGGTTGGAAGATGGTTGGATTTGGCTTTACTATTATGGATCATATCTCATTGGCATAATTAGAATATATGTAAAAATATGTAATGTGACTTGCTGATCTTTACATTCACTATGGAGCTTTTTGTGTTTTCTCATACAAACAATATTCTTGTAACATCGTAGCTGGCTTGGGCAGTAAACATTCATAGTCATTTATGGTGTTTTTCTAGTCGTGATTTTTGTAGTAATCTCCCATTAAAACATCACAGGAACACTGATGATTATGACAGCCGTCCTTCCCGTATTCCTCACTGGCGAGTTTTAATGGATTTTGGGAATGTGGTTCAGCTGTCTAACGGGAGTAATTTGTGCATTTTGATACATGCTGAATCTCAGCCCCATATTAAGCAGTCAGTATTTCACAAGGTACTTTACGGGATTTGTGATTGCTAACAGAATCATCGACCGCTCAGAGTGAGAATTATGTGTCAAATTAAAAGTAGCATAATGCTGCAAATTAGCAGAAAAGCATAGCCCTTGAATGGTATTTTTTTTTATATGAGTCGTCAGGCGGAACTCCATAGTTGTTAAATACATATTTCTCGGATATATAGTCTACTAACCATATACACCTCTAGTACAATGTTGCATGAATGTAATACACAGGAATCGATACATAAGTGCATTATAGTTTTCCATGTCCCTATTAGCTAATGTGCTAACAAATTAACAGTTTACATAACAGAAGTGAGTGCTGACAATCTGATACGGGTCTGTAAACACGTCCTTTTTAAGGTGATGGTCCAAGCCTTCTTTTACAGGCCCCAAATTCTTCCATGTAAAAGTCATATTTTTGTCAAGCGGTTTCTGAAACATGGCTTTTGTGAGCTATTGTCAAAGTCGAGATTGGATGAAGCAGCCCTTCTAACCCTGTGATGACCTTGCAGACGGGGCTGCTGGTCGCTTGCTATCAGGGCTACGATGACGTCATCGTTGCACTGGCACAGTGCCCCTTCGTCGACGTCAACTGGCAGGACAATGAAGGAAACACGGCTCTCATCACGGCCTGTCAGGCAGGTAAGAGCTCATCTCAGGCACCATCACTAGCAGCCTTTGTCACCCCTGCCTCTTGTACATAGGAATTAATTACCTTTTTATAAATCTTATGAGTATTTACTAGAAAAAAAAACAAATGACCAAGTTTTATAAGCAGAACACAGCTGAATTATTTAGCAGAGGCTGGTTGACATTTATAGCACTTTAGCTTAAATACGATGCATTTTCATAAGTGCTAACATAATTAGGCCCAGAGGCACAGTAGGGGCAGGGATACCCTGGCATATTTAGGGAGCCAGCACTTTACAGGGGACTTTGAATATATAAAATTATATGAAAAATTGGGTGGAGCGGCCCAAGATGACATTTTATCAGGGGCCGGAATTTCTAGCTGAACCCTTGATTAGGTCTCTCTGGATTCGAGGCTCTTGGTCCCTGTCTATACCTGCTGCTGTGCACAGTTAACATTAGGTCATTTGTTCAAATATTTGGTCTTTTGCAGCGCACCAAATACATGGGGGGGGGGGGGGGGAGAGGTAAACATTTTCAGCCAGACTATAATTAACCCCCATTTAAAATCTAATGGGCTTCCATTAAATATAGTAATTAGATCCCCCGCCTTCAGCGTCCCCTCCCCGCTGCCTGCACTCGCATGGACCATCGCTCAGACCGCAAGGAAACAGTTACAATTGCTGTTTATTGGCATCCTGTCTGCTGTTGATTTTCTGCAGCATTATTCTTCAGTTTTATGTGACTGAGTTTCCTGGGATTTGGGGAGAAGAAACATTTTCCATCTATAAAGTACTTTGTTTCCCCATCGGGATGAACCCCTTGGAAAAATGTGTGATGATAAACGCATCGAGGGACTGGGTGACTAGGCCAGAAGAGCAGTGTTTTATGAAATCAGTGTTTTATTCCAGCGAGCAGAATAATGACCATCTCCATATGCTTTCAGGACATATAACTATCTGCAACTACCTGCTCAACTATTATCCCGGCCTGGACCTCGAGCACAAGAACTGCCACGGCTTCACAGCCCTCATGAAGGCCGCCATTCAGGGCAGGACAGAATGTGTCCGGACTCTAATGTTTGCAGGTACAGTTCCGAAGATCCTTGGTCCAAAACAGATGGGCTCCAGGTCCAAACCCAAATCCAGAGCTACATGAAAGGCACACAGTTTCTCAAATCCAAAATCGAATCTAACGATGGTGTTTGCTCACAACTAAAGAATGGTGTAGATGTGTAATTCTCACGAAAGGTGTTTCCTTACACTAAAGCAACGTGTAGACATGCAATGCCCCAGGTCTTGCTACCTTCAGGTGCATGGTAGGTTCAGGACTGGCGCTTTGTGTTCCTCAAAGCTGCAGACGCTCCAGTGTGCATGAGTTGCGGTCTCCTAGTTATGAAGACTCAGCAGAGTAGTAAAACCATACCTTAGACGTCATAGAATGGTGTCATATAAACAGTCTATTTTTTTTTCTACATTATACAAACTATATATATTATATTATATATTATATTATATATATTATAACTGCAAAGTGCTTTCAAAAATGAAAATTAATTATGATGACAATAAGACTGTACAAGAAATGTACAAGCAATGTGTTATGGAAGTAGTATTTGTGCAGGGCTGCAAAAATTGCAATTTCAGAAAGACAGCTACCTTGTGTCAGAAAACATTTTCTCTTCCCTGTAATGATACTGGAGAACAGTAAACCCATAATTACTACATCACCATGCTGCCAAAATGATGGGAACATTTTCATAAAGAGGCTAACTAATTTTCAGGGCAAAATAAGGAAAACCAAGTATTATCATTTGAAAATAAGAATGTACAATTACATTTATTTACATTTGTTTATTTAATATATAGAAATATAAATTTGTAAAAGCCACAAAGGACACAAAATGTACAAAGAAACATGAAGGATAGACACATCTTAACTGTCTAGCTAGCTACATATTATTATCCGTAGCCAAGGCTACATATTATTATCCAGTCACGTCTACTGATTCTCGTCATGTGACTGTTATATCACCTGCAGTGTTCAGCCCTGAGGTGTTTAGTGTTTTTAAAGGGCTGCAAACAGACACCAGCCTGGTCCATGACATCATTTGGCTTGTCGGCCCTCAGTAGATGACTCAGAATCTAGTACAGGAGGATTGCAAAGGGAAAAAAAAGCCTGATGTATGCCTGAAGGCGTCTGATGTGCATTACGGGGGTTACAGTGTCACAGTGTCGTACAATTTGGCCATAGGTTCGTTATACAAAAACCTGCGTTGTTTGCAAACGCAAATAAATATCTGTAATATACGTGCCTGTGTTGGTTGTTCTCTGAACAGTCTAGCAGATACTGACTGCAGTTAGAAAATACAAAAAACAAATGGAACCGGATGCTTTTAACTGTGAAAATATTCATTAACTTATGATCTTTCTGTTTCAATGGAAAAAACCCATGTGCCTGACATTTGCATTTTGCGTTATATCACACGTGCAGGATGGGATTGCAAAGTA
This sequence comes from Brienomyrus brachyistius, assembly GCF_023856365.1. Classification (NCBI taxonomy): domain Eukaryota; kingdom Metazoa; phylum Chordata; class Actinopteri; order Osteoglossiformes; family Mormyridae; genus Brienomyrus; species Brienomyrus brachyistius. The sequence continues at coordinate 7,248,321 of NC_064547.1, read as the reverse complement.
CGTTTTGCAAAGTACGCTGTTAACTGTTGCCCAATAACAAATACAGAATTGAATATGGCACTCTTTGGATCAAATAAAGTATTTTTATTTTTTGTTTTATAATGTCAATATTATTCTTGTAAGAAGTGATGCTTTTAAATGGTGTTTTTCATAGTAATTATTAAGAATTAAGTCTATGTAATTGTGTGAATTATTCAAAATTATATATAGGAATTAGTGCATTAGTGTGTTTAGCCTTGAAATTGGAAGGTTGTTGGGTAGAGTCCCAGGAGAGGCGCTATATTAGATGGTCTGTTTCCAGCTGTATAAATTTTAAGGTGATTTAGATAAAAGCTTTAACTGCAGCTTAACAAGTAGAACAAAGTGCGAACAATGTAAAGGGTGTGGATTCAAGTCCCAGGGAGCACACGACTGCAGCACTTCCTACTACTGTAAGATAAATAAATACGATGTATGAAGCCATTGTATTTTGTCCGCTGCATTAGGGGCGGACCTGGGTGCCCATGACCCTGGGCGGAAGCTGACATCTCTGGAGTGGGCCGTGTTCACAGGCCGCCACGAGACCGCTTGGCTGATGACACGCCTGCTGGCCAGGCCCTGCCCGGAGCAGTTCTCCGAGTCCTACAGGCTGGAGTGGCCCCTGCTGCCTGACTTGGTGGCTAAGGCCAAGAAGCAGAAGGGCTGCCTGAGGAAGATGACGGAGGCCATCCGCAACTCCTTCTTCTTCAGGACGCACGGGGAGCCGCAGGAAGACGGCGTGATGGACCATATGGTGCGTCTGACCACTGGGATAGGCAGCCCCTTCGTGGCCACGGCCTGCCAGACAGTGTGCCCAAGCAGCCCCCCTCGCGTCGGCAAGCGGCACTACTCTGTGCAGGAGATCCTGAAGAAGCAGCGGGCGGAGCAGCTCAGGAACCTGGGGTCTGAGCACCTGGACAGCTACAAGAAGCTATTCCAGAACTCCCAGGTCACTCTGGTGCCCAGGAAGAAGGAGCGCAGGGCTAGCCTGCAGCCCCAGGACCCGGCGGGCGGTGGCGCGGTGGCACTGAGGCGCAGCAGCCTGCTGCCCCTGCATCTGGTGCGCCGCCGGAGCGTACGGCCAGGCATGGCTGTGCCCAAGGTCCGGGTGACCAAGGCCCCGGCACCGCTGTACGTGCCCGAGAAGGAGCAGCAGAAGAACGGCACGGTCAATGAGAAGCTTCTGCAGATCCCCAAGTGGAGGTACAAGGAGCTGAGGGAGGAGCGGAAGAAGATGGACGAGGCAGAGAGGAAGAAAAGGGAAGCACTGCCTGAGAAGAAGCGCACGTCTGCGTGGAGGAGGACGTAACAGCCACCCGGCCACTTCCTGTCGAGGCATTAGCCCTCGCTGCTGAGCTGAGCCACACCATGTGAGAATTTCATACTTGAACAAGAATTCATATTTATTTTCCTATTTATTACTTGGAGAGAAGTAATTGATTTTTATAAAACTTTTTGTAGATTGTCACAGAGGGAAATCCACTAATGGTAACCAAAGGATCAAAAACCAAATTATTTATAAGTAATTTCCATGTGATATGGCCAAGTTTTCCTCCTTATTAGCTCTGTTAAATGCTCAATGTGCTGTAGTTAATTCACTACGAGTGACAACTTTTGCCCAAACACTTCTGCTCAGAGGCTGATGGAAAGCGAAATCTGACAGCAAAATTAAGGTACACTACAGGGGCAGAACCATCTTAATGTCTAAATGCCGTGCAACGAATGTACCCCACCATTAAATTGTAACTAATCGCAATTGCGAGATACATCTCATCTTCAGACATGATTGCAGTTTCTATCTACACTTAATGAAATAAATATAGGATACACTCTCTCTGCACTGACAGACCCACTACCCTCCACCACGAGAAAGTCATACATTTATAAATTCCAAATGGGCCAAGTTTATTAATAGCCAACAGAAGACAAGTTAACCTTCCTGAATGTTAACTGGCTGTGCCGGGAAATCTGCCTGTTAGGCTAAGCTGGGCCATGCCTGGCTCCTCTGTTAACCAGACCGACTCGCTTATAATCATTGTACCTCTCAGATGGTTTTATTGCTATTCTGCTTGTCATCTCCATTAAGTTTTACGTGAGAGGCCCTATATTAAAGTAACCCATCCA